>NW_015091198.1:40524-112233 GCF_001431845.1 Calidris pugnax | reverse complement strand
AAGGAGAGCCCCCGGCGGGGGGCAGCCCGGGGAGGAGGAGGTGGTGGAGGGGGAGGTTTACTTTTTTCTAGTGTAAAAAACAAAAAAACTACGCAAAACAAAGCAAAACAACTCCCAAAACAACCCCAAAAAACCACCCAAAACAACCCCCAAAAAACCACCCAAAACAACCCCCCAAAACAACCCCAAAACAACACAACCCCAAAAACCCACCCAACACAAAACAACCCCAAAAAACCACCCAAACCAACACAAAACAACCCCAAAAAAACACCCAACACACCACCCAGCACAGAACAACCCCAACACACCACCCAAAACAACCCCAAACCCCCACCCAAAACAACACAGCCCCAAAAAACCACCCAACACAAAACAGCCCCAAAAAACCACCCAAAACAACACAAAACAACCCCAAAAAACCACCCAACACACCACCCAACACAGAACCCCAAAACACCACCCAACACACCACCCAACACAGAACCCCAAAACACCACCCAACACACCATCCAACACAAAACAACCCCAAAAACCCACCCAAACCAACACAAAACAACCCCCAAAACCCACCCAAACCAACACAAAACAACCAACCCCCAAAAACCACCCAAACCACCACCAACAAAAAATCCAACAAAAAACCCAGAAAGAAATTCTTTCTGCCCTCCCGAGAAGGCAAACTTTTTCTTCGGGAAGGAATTAAAACCATCGCTGTGAACATACACACAAATGCATTAATTTGGGACCAAGCGCTCGGAGATACGTTCACACATTATTTGGGAAATGCCTATTTTCACCCGTGCTACTTGCAGGGGTGCAAGGGTTGTGGGGAGAAAGAAAACATCTTTGGTTATGTTAACGTTTCGTTACATTAATGACTTAGAAGTCACCCTGAAGTTGTGATGGGTGACCATTTGTAGATTCTGTAATAATGTTGAGAGGCTTGAAGAAGAGGCAGATTCAGCTGGGGTGTCTTTCTTTTCAGAAAGGTAATAAGAAATGGTCACATACTGATGCACAGCGAAGGGTAGCCCAGCTTGACCCGAAAAAAAGAGCCCTTGATATAAACAAACCAACATTTATTAACTGAATAAATTCTTCCTAGTTATAAAGGTATCGAGCAACTGCTTGATCGTGCGTTCGTTTTAGTTTTACTGTTATTAGCAGGCTCATTATTTCAGTTTCTGCCCTTCAATCAAACGCGTGCAGAAACACACCTGCCAGAAGCTAGTCCTCAGAAACCCTGCCAAAAAAGTGCATGGGATGTGAAAACAGCCACTGATAGGAACTCAGAAATGTAGGGTCCTACACCCGGAAAGGCTGTTTTGCATACCTTTATACTTTCATCACTTTATACCTTGATCCCTGCAGACAGAGCTTGATCCCTGTAACTCACCTGCAGAAGTCATTGGCTCCAGTGAAGGCACCCATCGAGCAAGCAGCCAGCTGCAGTAAGGCTGGTGGAGGCACCATCTGCATGTTTCAGCATCTCTGCACAAAGCTTTTGGCCCCTCGCTCATCACAGGCAGGTGCTGAGTTCGAGGACTGAATTGTTTCCCTGTGCTCCCAAGAAGACACTTGGGGCTCCAGAGGGGAGCAGAAACACAGCAGTGATGGACGTGGGAGCAGCGCATCCCAGGTTATCCCAGTCGAGCAAGAAGGGCCAGAGCAATGCAAAGGAAGCAGGGATGTGAATAAACTCTGGTTCGTGGTCCTCCCCTTCAACGTGAAGTCTTCTAATCTCTGTATTTTATTTCTGGGAATAATTTTTCAGATCACCTCCAATCTGTTTTAGAACTTATAATTACTCAGAACAGCTTTAAGAAAATTTCCTTTGCTTTGCAAACAAACCACATTGATATAGTGAACATTCGGTAAGGCCCTCAATTAAATAAGTTTAATTTTTTACCCCAAGTCACGATCTACATGAGCTGACCTTGCGCTTTTTTTTTTTTTCTTAAATAGTAAAAATACTGCAAATGCTTTCTGAGTGCAGCAGAGGCTGGCACCCTCCCAGACTCGTGAGCACTAACATCCATCCCCGTGAGATCTGGCTTTTCATCTCCTGGTGTGGGTGTGAAGGCACCTCCTACACCTTTAGCTGGCAGAGCATCACCCACCACAGCCCCTCCTGCTGTTGTACTGGGGGGTGGGTGGGCTGCCAGCCCCACAGGGCTGCTAATTACCTCTTAGCCTTTCCAGCATAAATCACCTTATACCGGGTGGCAAAAAATATCACCTCTGCCTGAAACCTGGCAAATGCAATCTGGCTATTGACCCGAAATGTTACTTTAGCCAAATATCTAAACCTCAACACCTGTGGAGTTGTTTGCTGTTAGGCAGCACCCTCATGGCCAGTCTCCATGCCTCTTTTAAATAGGTGAGGAGGCTGGTAAAGGAGGAAAAAGAGACAGCAAAGAGAAGGGCTGTGGTTTCATGCTATAAAAGCGTGGTCACAGGGCTTTGCCCGGCACCTGGAGAGGTTGAGAAGGAAAAATAAAGGGAAAATGTATTTTCTGGAGGGAAAATGAAGTGTTTGGAGGAAAAGAGCAAAATAAGAGCCTGCTCGCTCTCTCTTCACGTGCAGTTGCTGCAAAACACCGAAATTGCTAATTGAAACTCTATGTGTACATGCTTAAAATGAGGAATATGAAATCCATACGTGAGCCGAGCGCAGTGCGTGCTGCGGTATTATAGAATTTGCCACCAGTCTTAAAATACCATGTAAGAGAGGTCAAAACCAGCCCCCAGCCCCCCATTCTGCAGAGGGAGAACTGTGCTGGGAGGGGGGAAGAGATTTGCTCACCCCTCCCCGTGCTTGCACCACACCACCCCGGGAGGGGGAAGGTTTTCCAGGTGGCTGCACAAACCACGCAGGGATCTTTCACCCAAGGCTCAGAGAAGGTCAAAAAGGTTCAGCAGAGAAAGTATCTTTTACTTCAGGTGCCACCACACCGCCGTTGGGAATTCCATCCCCTTCGCTCCTGCCACCTTCATAAAGACTTAGGAAGACAGCAAAATCTCTTTCTTGCCATCAACAAGGGCAACCCTAAACCTTCGGGGGTGGGTTGTGACAACGATCAGATACCTGACCTCGTCCATCTCCGAAAGGGGTTAGTCAAATTATTGTGTTCTCCTTACATCAGCTCAGTGTCGTGTAGGACCAGCAGGAATTTCTTAATAAAAGCCTGCCCAGGCAGCAGTCTGGGATCCGCACTGCCTGCCAACGAGTTTCCCAGTGGGCTTTGAGGGGTTGGTAGAGACCTAGACATTTAAAGAATAATCCTGCAGCCCATAGGATCACACAAAGTCATTTCCTAGAGTAAACAAGTCCTCGGTGGGGCTGAGGCCTAAGGATTTGCCCCTGGAGTAGCTCATACAAAACTTAACAGAAAAAGTTGATTGTTGTTATGACACCCTGCAAGAACTGACAGTAACCCACAGCAATGCACAACACAGCCCAAACTGCCCTCAGTTACTCATCTATAACCCCATTAAAAGAAAAAAACCAACCCAAAACTCAGTGGCTGGATGGATTTCAGCAGCAGGATCTCCCTCACAGCTCTGGGGACGGCCGAGTGACTTTATTTGGGTACAGAAACGTGGCAGCACGAGGAGGGCTGCAGGGAACACCACAAGGGACCCAGGGCTTTGTTCTTGCCCCCTTCCCCAGAAGGAAGCCGAGTAAGGAACTGCTTCCAGATGGCTGGCATCAATTTATTCCTTTGTTGTTCTTTTCCTTACATAGTGCATATTTTGTTCCCCTCTTCTGCTTGTTTTTCTCTTGAGGGAGTTAGATAAACAGCAACAGACTTAAGAAGCAGAGGCTGGCTTTCTGATGCTCTGATGTCCAGCTCGGCTGCTCAAACTGTGTATTAGCAAAACTTCATGACTTAAAATACAGAAATGTATGTATTTTAAGTTTAAGCTGGAAGAACTACAACAGAAGACACAAGCTCATCCTATGCTTGGTGGGCTTCCCATCGTCTTACCGGTTCTGGCTGACCACGTGCCCAGTAGGCTGCTGTTTATAAACCAGGTACTATGTTTGATGGCCTGCTCCTGCCCATTCCAGCTGAAAAAAGTCCAAGCGTGACCATATCTAGTCAGGCTGTACCCAGGAAGAAAACCAGCTGAGATAAAAATACTTCTTTGGAGCAGGTTTTTGCTTTCCTGAGCCTCTCTGTAGCCATCTCAGGATTACACGCAATTTCATTTGCTTATATACACTGCTTTAAAAAAAACAAACACAAAACCACAAACCAAAAACAACCAAACCCAAACCCCTAAAATACTTCTTACATGGCTGTTACTAAAACCATAAAATCATTGACTTACAGAGTCATAAAAATGGGATTTATTGTACATTTCCTGTTCCAGCTGGGGTCTTGTTTCAGCTCCCTCAGGTAGACAAAACACAAGGGACTATTAACTTATTTTAATAATCTTTCAAGTCTCTACATGGATGACTTGGAAGTAGCAAGGAAGAAGAAAAGGTTCTTTTAATGCAGTCTCTTTCAGACCTGTGATTCTGGGGGCTGTTTTTATTAGACAGCTCATTATTAACTGTCCTGTGCCCTTGGGGTCTGCATGTCTCCTAGAACCAAATTTTTTATATTAATACTTGCTCTTCTTCAAGTCCCAGCAAAATAACCTATTTGCCCAGTGCTCTGCATCCCATGTTACTGGTAAAATTAAGAGTATGGCTAGAAAAATATGCCGCTTTATCTTTGAAAAGCCAAAAGGCCAACTAACATGCATCACAAAGATAAAAGTGATGCCCACAGCAATTCTGTTTAGTATTTCCTATGGTAGGCTTTCAGTCTATCGACATAGACACACACTCATATACGTCTCCTACAGAAGTCTCACTTTGCAAGGTGAATTTATTTGCTGCACAAATAAGCACAAGAGACCCCAGTGGAAAGAGAAATGGTCCTGGTTTCTTGTTTGGCTGGAATTATGATGTCCACAACTTTCCACATCCCTTGGTCTTGCAGGCATCAAGTGCGCATTTGAGTAAAGCAAAGGATGGAACCTCCATCTTTTCCTTTGGGAGAGCAACCTTAAATTCAGTGGCAACAAATGCTTTCTATCTATAAAGTATAGCTGCTCAAACTCATGACCATTGCACAAAATTCAGAATTAATGCCAGAGAGTTCTTATTGTCCCAAATCTTTAAAATAATCCAAATATCATCTATTGCAATTCTCTCTAAGTAAATCGCCTAAAGCCTGAGATCGCAGTCAGAACGATGCTTTCACATTTCAAAATGCAGAAAATCAAAAGCACTTTCCCTGATGCATCACCATACATACAGCTGTCTCTTTTCACTGAAGAATTCATAGGAAGATACTTGGATGTTGTCACAGTTGTGCAAGTTTATCACTAAAAGCACAGGAAAATAAGGCAAGAGCAGCAGGTACTTACAATTAAGAAATGTGAGAAGAGCCTATTTTTCAGAGGCACTGAGAACATAAACTTTGTCCCCAGTTCCACAAAGATCCCCCTTGAGATAGCAGTGTTGCGAGCACGGCAAGACCACCGTGTTTGTCTAAATATTTGCAAAATCAATTGACATTGTGGAAAATATTAAGAAAAGAGTAGAAGGGAGCTGAGCTGATCACACACCCAAAGCACAGTCTGTTGGACAGTACTGGAGCTTAAGACTGGGAAAGCCTTCACCTGCATTTCAAAGCAAAGCAGCTCCTTCCTCATTTCATTCCACTGTTCCTCATCCGTCTGTGTTAAATGCAGCAATTCTCCAGTGCAAAGAGGAAGTGCAACGATCTACACTCACTTCACTGTGCTGATTGAAATGTAATTAGTGTCCCGAAGGCAGTTCTTGCTCTGGTGGTGCAGCTCCTGCTGCTGCACTGGAGGGGACACTGGGGAGGATGCTCGGCTGCTTCGCTTCCTGGCAGACAATTTCATTTTTTTTTTTTTAAACAATTGCTCAAGTATTTATGAATGCAAGATAGCCTCTGTGGTAGCATTATGTACAGCTGTTCAATTTAAATATGCATTGAGTTCATTATTGTCATGCAGTAAATCGCTATATGCCATTACGATGACCATGCAGATAATGAAAAATACATCCTTCCCTCCCACTGTGGGCCAAACTAGAGACACAACAGAATCCACTGAACCCTGAGTTATAATTGCCTCCAGATGGAGCATTTACAGCAAAAAAAACCCACCCTGCAAAGCTCTATAATACCATATACATTACACAGCATTTCTAGCCTGGCCCCTGCAGAAATAATTTGAGATGCCGAGCTTAAAGGCCATAACCATTCAGAATTTAATTTTGTTAAACCATAAATTTACTATTTCAGATTTACAGCCTCTCTGGTTGCACGGGCCCGGGTCTGCCTCTGCTCCTGCTTACCCAGATTTATGAGCAGCGCCCAGCAGCATGAAGTACCCCAGCACACCCCTGCCTAAAAATAAGCTCTGCACAAACAGTCGAGTTTTACAGCAACAGCCTAACATTGCCAGGTGCTGAAACTCAGGCTCACCACGGATTTCAGTGGGAGCTGATGGGCTTTGACGTGCCCTAGGATCAAGTATTACCTATAAATAGAAGCCAACGCAGTTTGTGTGTATTTTACTCGTGTTTTTAGCAATTACTTGAAGGGATCACAAAGGGCTCTCTCTGTATGGGGACCTCAGCAAGCTTAGGAAAAGAAACGCTGCCTTTTACCAACACACCTGCGAGCCACACAAACAGCAGATGCTCTAGAAAACCCAAAACTATGAAATCTAATCCTGTAAAAACAATTTTAAGAAATACAACCCATGCGCAGAGAAGTTTTTTAACTCTTGCAGGTTAAGATTCCCCCTTGCCCTACGTGCATGTCTCCGTTGCACCCAGGGTCCATCAGACCCAGAGGAGGAGCTCCTCAATGCTTATTTCTAACTTCACAACTCTGTTTCTTCTCGTTTCTGTCCCGTTTCTGATTTACTGAAAAGCCTCAAAATTGGGCAGTCACAGCCGCTGCTATGACTTCGTGAGGGTGTTCGCGTTTTGCCAATTAATTTTTACATCTGAGAGAGACAGCAAAATAGAGCAGAAAATAGGTACAGAAAGATTCACGAAATCAAGGTGGTCTATAAGCACAAATACTACAAAGCCATTTTAGTGTGAAGCCATTACCCAGTAACATAATCCACAGCCCAGCCTAAAGTAAGAGCCCAGTCTCTTTGAAAATCTCATTTTTCTGCAGAACCCTCTTCTTGCTCACCAGATCTTTTAGTCCTTGGCATCAGACCACAGCATTCAGTACGTCCAGTGATTTACAGTCACTTCCAAGTATGCACCAGGTCATACTCAAGCCCTTTCCTTCCCCCTCCCCCAAAAAAGGTGATTTGGGGCATGTTTTGGGAACTTTGGGACTTTCAGATCATAGTTCTTAATCCCACACGCATTTCAGTTGTGTCCAAATAAAAATCATGCCCAGGAAATTATTAACATGTTTATTGTCCTCCAGTTCCCTGATGACATCAAAAATGCTTTTTTAACAACCACCACCAAAAAGTTGAAACAATGGGGTAACAGCGTTGATAACTAAATGTTTTAAAGCTGCTTTACTTCTCTACTTAACAGACTTCCATAGCTCAGCTAATACCAAGGGAAAAAGTGGTGTTTTTCCAGAAAATATTTATAGGTTTAAAGTGTGGCCATTTCACAGTCCCTCCCCGTGTATTTGTTTCACAAGATCCATAAAACTAACCTCCCAACAAGTTTTTCTCAGGCTAGGTTTTTTTAGTCCTTTTTTCCCCCCCTACATTTATAGACTTGTTCATACAACAATGCTGCTTTCTTCCTCTCCCCAAAGCCACAGCCTTGCTTACTAAAATGGGAAACACAAATCCTTTTTTTAGCAGTACAGCTCCCAAGCCTGCGCACAAACATTTGCTGGTTTAACCGGGCAGGAATAAACTCCATCAACATTTTGTAACTTAGAAAAGCTTGCGTATTTTAACTGCCCACTAAGGACTAATTAAATACCCGATGAGCCTGTCCCCTGTTGGCAGGGCTGTCAGTCACCACGCTGGAATCATTAGAATACAAGTTTAGAAAAACACATTTTCCAGCACCAAAGGACTTTTTTACTGGTGGCTTTCCTTATGGAGAAGGCAGCAGGGGCTTCACCTGCTCTGCATCTCGGCCCCCACTCTTCTGCAAACGACCTGCACACTCACAGCCCTGTCCCACTCGATTCAAGCAGCCTATATGCTGCTTTTAAAATGGTCCTCAGTGGTTACCACTGGCTTTAATTTCATTCTCCTCCTTCACACTTGGCTCACTGAGGGCTTAACAGCACACAGATGTAGAAGCTGAGGTGCAGGCACCTCAACATTATGCCAGAGGTTGTGTCCTTACCCCCCATCCCCATCAACTACCTGAAAAATTACAATATTGATACGCAACCTCTCTTTTTGCTGCTTGGGTCTTCTGTCAGTAATTGGGATTTTGAGAAGCCCCACGGAAGGGGGGTTGAACAAGATGATCTTTAAGATCCCCTCTGACCTGAACTATTCTATGATTCTATTTGTGAGAAGGCCCTGTCTAAGATTAGTATGCTCATCAACAAGGCAGTACCCTGAAAGTCTACAAAAGAAAGTATTCAAATCCCCTTGCTTTACACTAAGCTCAACATACGCTTTTCATTCTGATTTTAATACCAAAATTTTCTATTCCTGAGTTGTGTAAGACACACTGACACTATATCCAGTGAGCAGGTCATTTTGACCCAGTAGTACTAGGAACAGCATGACTAATAGCAAATTAGATATGGTTTTGGACACAGGTCAGGGGGGCATTTTGATTTTGTTATGCATTAGTACAAGTATTTACTGACTTTATAACATGACAAATAGCAGAAGTAGAGGAGGAATGGTCAATTCAAGTAAAAAAACTTTTGTCATTTCAGGGGAAGGTGTACCTTTATCATAAAAATGATTCAAACATTGTACTCAAAGAAAAAAATAGGCAGAACTTTAGCTTTTTTGAAAACTGGTTATTTGGCTACACTGAAAGTGGTGGTCCTCATCCACGAAACCACATCAAATGTGTGTAGCTGTCATTAAAATTTCCTTGCTTTGCACTGCCAGCCGTGTCGGTGTTTCAGGGCTAGTCACAAGGATTGAAATCAAAGCAGTTTCCCTGTGTTCATTCAGTCCTTAACTTGTCAGGCAAGTTTAGTAGTGAATACGACTACAATAGATTACTTCTACAGTATCCAAAACATATTATGGAGTTAAAAGATACTTAAATTTGAATATGAACACAGTTTGAAGCCTATGTCTAAAAAACTCTTTCATTGATTTAATAAGATAATTGGCTATACCTATAAACCTAAGTTTTGAGTTTGGTTCAGCTTGACAGAGCGATCCACCAAAAAGATTAGTTCAGACACACTTGAACATACGGAATTTATAATATTACTGGTAAGTAACTGAGATTTCATTTTTTAGTACGAATCACAATGCTGACTCCCAGGACCAGGGAAACTTTTGGCAAAACTACAGTTTAGAGGCAAGGCGTATTTACTTACAATTGAGAATTCTTGGAATGAATAAGCTCTGAAGTCATACAAGCCCACGATGACCTGCTGAAGAAGGCTCCTATCTTTCTTTAAATCACCAGCCTCGTTTCAACATTTTCTGGGGAGAATGCCCTTGTCCAGTGCATCAAAACTAGTTTACTCCAAGTGCCAAGTTTGGTTACCAATTCCTTTTCCTATCTAGAAAACAAATTTCTACAGCAAAAGAGGTTTAACAGTAGCCCTTGTTTTCAATGATAATCTTTTGTCCTGATGGACTCGTCTTTTTAAATTATAAAAATAGTTTTCTGGGCAGCAACAGGACATTTTTCTTCCATGCTCTCTCTCACATGAGGCAGAGTCCTCCCCCATGAATTAGACATTTGATCCAAACTGGCTCCATATGGGACCAGCTCAGCCGTCTGTTGCTTCATGCTCCAGGAATTACAAACACTTCTGGAAACGCACAAAAGGCCACCTGAGATGACTCAATATACAATGTCAACAGTTAAACTTACTAAGTTGTGGACATGGCGTTGCCGGCTCCAGAGAAAGAATTTCTTTTCTACCTTCTTCCCCAAACTTGGTTTGACAGGCTTACTATGGTTTGTGTAGGGTAAGGACACAGGCTGCCTTGAGGACTATGCTTGATGTGCTCTGCCTTCCACAAGCAGGCTGAACCCTAAGTAGCTTTGTGGTAGCTCAGCTGAAACCAAAAATAACAGAAATAGAGCAAGCAAGAATAAAGCGAGGACACCTTCCTGTGGCCCCCACCCAAAAACCCTCCAAAACCACCTGAAAGCCCAACCAATACATGGATGAGTCCACATCACTCTTCCCCAATTTCCCCGTTCTTGGGTTTGGTTCTGAGCTTGCCTCAAGTTCTTGCAGAAGGGCAGTTAAAAAGGCATCACCTCAGGCATTCGCGTGCCAGACAGCGAAATCACCTACGGGTTCCAGGGAAGATACTCAGTCT
This sequence comes from Calidris pugnax, assembly GCF_001431845.1. Taxonomy (NCBI): domain Eukaryota; kingdom Metazoa; phylum Chordata; class Aves; order Charadriiformes; family Scolopacidae; genus Calidris; species Calidris pugnax. The sequence goes on along the minus strand of NW_015091198.1, from coordinate 101,703 downwards.
AAAAGCTTCACGACTAAATCTAACCCAACTGTGTCACAAGTAGCTTCTGGCAGTGACACAGCACTTATCTGTTTGTCAGAGATTACCTGTTTTCTAGTCCTAGCTCAGTGACACCTCAGAGAGCGGAGAGGGATCCGGGGTAAACAACAACACACAACTGCTTTGTACTTAAAAAGATTAAAGACACAGAAGAGGTTATTTCTTAAACTTGAGTTTTTCAAGAGTCAAGTCTTGAAAATAGGCAGAATTTTTTCCACAAAAGGCTGCATTACAATCAAAACCTTAATTAAAATCAAGACATTTGAACGTGTTAGATTATAAATATTACAGAACAGAACTCTTAAGTCTCACATTCGACCTAACTTCTTTATGAACAAACTTCTTCATTAGGGTACTAAATTATCAATTTAGAAACAGTCCCATGGTCATGACATAAAATGAGTAATTAGGAAAAATATAGATGTACTGTCTTACTTCCTTAGGACAATTTTATTCCAGCATTTTTTTTTTTTCCTCTGGACAGAGGAAGCTATTGTAACTGAGCACACAACAGCTCTTTCATAATAGAAAAAGTTACCAGCATGCACGTAAGTCGCATCAAGAACAGGGGCTCTATACAATGTCCAGAGCCTGTTGAGAAACACATAGCTTTTATACGCTGTGGATTAAAGAGCACAACCATCTGGTCAGCTTTCAGGCTAAATGAGCCAATGCTCTCCTGCATGCCAATTTGCACGACTGATAAAAAAAGGCCTATTATACATCTGTCTCGGTAACGCCTGATGTTACGGTTTTAGCAACACTCTCCTGTTATATGATTATTTCAAGTTTTATACTTAAACAATGCATTTATTTCTATGGGTACAACTGGCATCGCCCCGTACTATATAAATGCTCTTCTCGCTTTATTAGGTAAGATTAAGATTTAAAGGATAATGGCACTAAACTGACACTTTTTACATTGTTTTTAATTCCTTCTTCCAACTTTTTACAAGATTCACTATTGCAGAAGCTAAAAGGTGAAGGATTAAAAGAGGTCTTCACATAAAAGCTCTAAGGATTGATATTTAATGAACTGTGAGATGTAAATCAATGCACAACAGCACAGCTTAAGCTTAAAATACTAGGATAACATTTATATTAAAAATAATTCACCTACAGATAATACAGTCTAGTGTTTATTGTATGTTATGGAAGGTACACTTGAATTTCAAAAATTTAAAACATATAAAAAGTGGTTAAGGGCTAACATTTTATCAACATGTGATAAATGTGTAAGAATGTTTATTATACAGCAGGGTACAATGGTAGTGTTAATGCCAACAGGGCACCACAGAAGTTAGTTTAAAAAAAATTTCCACTATGCTTTATACAAACAACACCACTTGCTGTTGTTTAAGAATATCGGGAGAGGATCGCTGTCTGAAGGATAAGCAGTCCTATAACATTTTTAATGTTAGATAGTGTCATAGTACGTAGATTGGTGAATGCTTCAAAATAAAACTAGAAATGCTGTAATTACTTCACAGAAATGCACATCCAATATTTGTTTTCAATAAGAACAATAGGTACAAGATTATAACTCTCCCTATATGAAATAATTTACACACAGATGAAAGCTACACTATCTAAAATAATCACTAGATACATTTTTCTTTTGGGAAATAAACAAGCAATTTTTGTTTTGCATGATCAATATCAAAAAACATATAGCAGAAGTAGTATTTTTTTAAACATAACTGATGCTCTAAAATAAAATAAAAAAAGAAGGAAGAAATGAGAAAAAAGATTTTCCATGAATGTGCAACCTAAAATAAACCAAGCTTATATTGTAGTACAACCATATTAAGAAACCACTGATCAGAAATACAACTTTATGGAAAAAGTTTATAATCCACAAAACTGTTCATCAGGCCATAAAGTAAAATAGCTCCACAGTTTACAGATAAAACTGAGGCCACATAGATGCGTGCTATGTCTTATCTCCAGTAAGTAGATACTTAGGCAGAGGATGTGACACTTTGTTTGTAGACAGCATGGTATGCATTTCTCAGCAAGACGTAAGGGAAACAAGACTCCAAGAGATCCATCGTCAGGAACGGAGACTCCTGCACAATCTGAAAAACACCAGAAACACACGGTTTTGCAGAGCACCTTCTGCTGCCTGCTGCTGCTAATTTATTTCGTGGAGATACTTCTGGTCTGCAGCACCGCGACACCACTCACATACCTCACAGCAAAGTGAAATAATACAAAGTTTAAACGTTGGGAAGACACGCATTGCTATGAACTCATCGCTTCTAAAAGAAAGTAATTCAGCTTTCCTATATATGTCGTCGTATAGGACTCCTGCCACTTCTAAGAGAGACAGAATTCTGAAAGGAAAACCTCTGAGCAGAGAGGATTTTCCACACACACACTCTGAACAGTGCTTCTTTAAAGGTGAAATTTCATTTTACTATTGTATGTGCTGTATGATCAATGAAAATTATCTGAACAGCATGATAACAGTGTTCCAAGACAACAAAGGAAGATTGTAAAAATGTCTGTGTGCTGGGAGAATGAAAAAAATTAATTTCCAACATTAGAATGCCAAGGATAACGACATAGAAATTATTTCCACTGGTTGATGACAAGATGACACCCAAAACACCCTTGTTCAATGACACAATGTGAAGCCCATTCCTTAAGTCAGTAACACATAAACCAGATGAAGCTTACCATGTCTAGTAGTAGGTAAACAGATTCTCTGTTCCTTGTAGTAGTTTTGTCCGTCTCCTGGCCAATCTTCAGTAGACTAGACGATGCAAGCTACATAAAAAATGAGCATTTCAAAGCAATAAATAATAAAAAAAATTGCATCGATTAACTTCTGCTATTTTGCTGTTCACACAAAAATCTTTCTGAAGAAATCAGTACCTTAGCCAGACACTAGTAGCTACAAAAGAACGTAAATAATCCTGAACACATGAACTATCACTGGCCTTTAGTCTCACTGAGCCATTTTTGTTTATTTCTAACAGTGTTCAATAATCAATAAGTGCTATTTTAGTACAAAAATTGAACTAATTTATTGCAAAGAACTTCTGGTTGTTATCATTTGTTCACCATCATAAAGTCTACCAAAATTAATGACAGAACTTCCACGGGATCAAGATCTCACTTCCCCTGTCCTTCCCAAAACACATATAAACTTGTTGCCATTTGGTAACATTTAAGGTGATTGGAGTTTTTATTGTTTGAAGTTATATCTATTTTGCAATAGAAGGACAAATTAAGCTTTACTTCCTAAACTATATTTTTAATTGAAGAAATGTCATCCCAAATGTAAACAAATAATACAGACCATGAGCAACCCTACAATACTAGTTTTAAAAGACATCCTAGAAACTCATTAACACCTACTTCGATATTTACAAGCTCAGGATGACAGAATACAGTAAAATAGTTAATTTGCAGATGCATTGGTGGCCCATGTTTTCATGTCTTAGAGAAATTTGAAAAAAAAAAAATCTCTGTTCAACTTTCACGTGTACAATCATCATTTATGCCCTCACACAAAGCCATGGCAATGGGCCTAAACCACATTTTCCAGAAATGCCTTTTAACTTAAAACATTAACTTTAAAATCTAAATGAAGATTCTTCTTGAACAAATTCTGCCATTAATAAATTTGAAATATAAAATGAATGCACATACTTCAAAAATAATCTTAGCATATACTCATCAGTATTAAATATCCCAGGAAGTTTTTTTTCTGTATTTAATTAACTTTGACAGGAAAGCAGATCATCCTCAGCACTACATTTTCTTCTTAAGAGAAATGTTTTTCTTTCAGACTAAGGGTAAGTGATATATAAAAGGTGTTAGAAAAGAGAGATTACCAAAATATCTGAACCGTCAAGTCATGGTCTGTGCAATAAAAGCAGTGGTCTGAAACCAGTTCGTAAACACTGAAAAAAACGCAAGCCTCATACCAAAAGTGTTTTTATCACATGAAACCATACTGGTTTCCTTCACTTGTCAAACGTATGCAACTTGACACAACCATTTTTCTTTCATCTTTTACAGCCAGCAGTTGCATTAGACAAGGTCAACGGCCAAAAGCTTTTTTTTTTTCTGTTTTACAAAATGCAATGAACTTCCAGAAATTAAAGATCCTTTTAAGGAAAAAAAAAAAGTTTTTCTGGACTTCTAGTTACAGAAAGTTACCATTATCCCACCCTCATAAGTGTGTAAGGCATCTAAAATAAGGGAGAGAGATAAATTTTTTCTTATTTCAAGGCCAAACAGCAAAAATCAAGAATCACTCAAAATCAGCAGTAATTTCTAAAAATTAAAGTAAAGCTGCTGTTTTAGCCTTTAATTTCCCTTCAAGTATTGGCTAATTAAGAGTCACTTTGAAAATTCTATTTCTGCTCGGGCAGCACACCAAAATTTATTTAAAATGCATCACCACCACCTAAGGGCTTTTGATTTTTTTTTTCTAACCATCACTGAGGATTTCAGAAGCTTTGATCTTCAGCCTGCTCTAAAGCATAAAAATTTCTCTCCGCAAATATCCCTCTAACATACCATTATCAGACAGTTACTGTTTAAGAAGGGCAGACATGTCAAAAAGCACAACTCAAAAGGCACTCTGGAGTTACCTTGAGAAAGTAAAATAAACTAAAGAGTCCAATATCTAATGGGAAAAAGTCTGCTAGACAGAACCTGGATTTTATATGCATTGCATATTTTTTTTTCCAGGCACGTGTATCTCTTACACAATGTAATGTGCTAAAATACTAAAAATTATTCTGAAAAAAAATAATTATGCCACTTGTACTGATTTTCTACTGTTGCTTTCCAATATCACCCACAGTTGACTATTGCTAAAGGACTACTAATAAATTTAATCTACATAGAGACTTGTATTAACAATATGCTCTTCTCTCTCATCCACCAAAACCAGATTTATATGAAATAATTGTACTGTATCCCAAATTAATATTACATTTTCCACCTAAATTTGAAAATACTTCCTGAAGTCAATAGATATTTTTTTGTTAAGATACAAATTTTAACCTATTGCTAGACATTGAAAATTAACTTACCCATATCTGATTATCTCCTAATCAAAGTCAACACTGTATTCTATTTAGTTTCTCTGCAGCCTATAACTACAGGAAAATAAGTAACATTACAAGCATTATGAACTGCTATTGGAATAAACGTTGGTCAATCAATACTCATCCATATTAATCTAAATCTTTGTCGTACACCCTTGTGACCAAGATTACTCATGGCTGATTGCTGCTGTAAAGGTAACACTTGCAATGACAAACACATTGATAATTTAATGACAGCGCTGTGCAAGCTAGACTATGGATAAAAACAGACTGAGGGGCATTAGAAGGTGAGAGTTCCTCTCTTTTTAGAAGAGCTAGCTCTAGAAATAAAGTTATACATACAGCCAGAAATTCTTTCAGACGGTCTTCAATGCTTCCCTTGTGGATGGTAAACAAAGCCGCAGCAATCTGGTTGATAGCTTTTGCCAAGCAATGGATGTTGTTGCAATGCCCTAAACAAAACCATATACAAATTACCTCAGCATTATGTCTGAAAACGACAGCATTCTTTGGAAAATATCACCAAAGAGTAAACAGACTCGAGACAATTGAAGATCAATATTTAGCATCTTACACAACAGGGGCAAAGTACTTGTAGTTTGAACTTGGTATCAGGAAAGCCACCAGATCCCTTCTGAATGCTGTAATGGGCACAACAACTCGACAAAAGATCCCTGTGGCTTTTAGAAATAAGGAAAAAATAATACATTGGGAGATTATTTGGCTTCTACTAAACTTGAGAGTATTACCGCTTGGCTAGGTTAAAAAGATACGTGCAAGCAGGATTTTTTCAAGCTAATTGGCTAGTTTTCTCCCCTCCATGTAAATGAACAAGTCATCATGCCCAGACAGCATTCACCCAGGAGATCTACAGGAACTCATGAACAAAACTGTCCAATTGCTAACTGCTTTACATAACATCTTGCCTAAAACTCACCCAGGTGATTAAATGACACCTGCTTTAAAAGACAGCAGAAGAACTGCTCCTCAGTAAGCCTGACATCTCTTCTAGGCAAATTAAGTCGAATCTACCACTTAAAAACAAAATTAACAGACACCTGGGGATATACCTTGGGGAAAGTGCTAGCGTATGAAAATGAGGAGGTCTTTGAAGGAGTTAAAAAGGTTACAAGCACGCAAACCCTACTGATTCTTACCAATTCCTTTTGATCATTGCTGAGCACTGAGCTTGTTTTTTCATTCAGTGATTTATTTTAACTCCCAGATCATGCCTGAATAGTGGGGTCAGCTATACCCCAGCGCTCCACATGGGAAAAAAAAGATCTTTTTCCCCCATGCATATTACTATACTTAAAATGAATTTTACCTGTCATTTAATTGCACAATTTACTCAGTGTCACAATATTTATCTGCAGCTTTCTACTCCTCTAATATCCTCAAAAAAACTTCACATGATATGAAAATTTTCTCACTCTTCACCCTTCTTCTGCACGGTCTATGAATATGTTGACAAGTAGGTCCCAGCAAAGATCCCTGTGGATCTTCACCAGCAGGTCCTCAGAGTTGATACTTCCATGTCTCCTACTTTTTAATTAAATATTGCTGCATGAATATGCTAGTCCAAAAAAATGATAGATCACTACTTTCCTTGAACGCAGTGATCAAGGAATGAAGATCAAGAATATCTGTTCTGCTTAATTCTGCTAATTTAAGTTTATATTTGATTTTAAGTGGTTTGATTCTTTGAAATGGCTTCATTTTTATGTCCCAGAGACTGTAGAAAAAGCATCAGCAAGGGAATTCAGCTGATGAACTATTTTCTTCCAACCTGTGACAGGTTTTAAGTACTTAGAAAAGTCTATATCTCTTGCAGGCTACTGTTTTATTCTCGCCTCTAGACAACAAATTAGCCCTCTAACCTGATAAGTGACTAGCAGATCAGATTTCCTACTGAGAACAAAAAATAAAGGTTTGTTCAAGTCTGAGCCTTTATCTGGAGCTAGTGGATGAAACAGACTTGATCTTCAAGTAGGCAGAGAGAACGCAGACATTGCTAAATCTGTCCAAGAACTGTCTGTATTTGGGAGGTATGTCTTGCCAGATTAGAAAGCTGAAACTCCTTCAAATCTGTGACTTGTTGATGGATAAATTCAGGATTTGTCCAGGGAATGTGCTTCATAAAAAGCAGCCTTTATTAAGTTCTCATTCTGGAAATATCATCTATATTAAGTGTCTAAAGCCAGATGTTCTACAATAAGGGCAGAACACAAGAAAAAGTAATACTATGCAAGGAAGGCAGGACTGACAAGGTCTATTCTGTTTGTTCAGTTATTTTTGTAGAGTGAACATACTTTATAGATTCCTTTTGCCAGACTGTTTTCCTCTCAATAAAAAAGAGCCCACTCAATAAAGAATTACATAATACAGAGGCCACATCTCATAAAATCAGTAGCAACTCCTAATACGGGCTTATTTTGAGTTCTAGATGTAACTTCTCTCCAGCCACAGTTTTATGAGATTTTACTAACTGCACTTACTTTAAGAACCCACTTTGAAACAGGCTTTGTCTGACTACATGTTGATTTACTAACTGCACTTACTTTAAGAACCCACTTTGAAACAGGCTTTGTCTGACTACAGACAGAGTTACTGAATGTAAATGAAAATCACAGAAACTGGAATATTTAAGCCACATGATATAAAACAGGCAGAAGATAGAATTACCTGTTTCAGCCTGCTAAGACCCTGAGGACTAAGAGGGTCCTAGGAAGAGTCTGAAGAAGGCAAACCCATGTAAGGTCTAACCTGCTGGAGAATCTCCAGCTAGCCTGACTCACGTACTTAGAAATAAGTTTGCAGAGGGGTGAATGTGAAAACACAATCACTCTTAAGAACTTTTAGTACTGTCCCCCTGGCAGCAGACAGTGCTTCCAGAGGGTTTCTTTTATGAAACTATAAACAGTACTTAAGAGATGTGGTCTTAAACACACACATAAGCAAGTTAATTTGGATTGAGTAAAGAGAACCAACCTACTGTCCTTTAACAAGCCAGTTTCTACCCGTGCCCCTCACCCAATCACATGTGATATTCCCTATATTGCCTATATTCTGAGATTTTCATTCAGCCATCATGACTTTGAGAAAGTGTGCAAAAAACCGCAGAAATACTATGAGAGTACAGTCAACATGAAACAACTCTGTGGGTTACAGATTGTTCTTCCCTTTCATCAGAAAAACCTGTTAACTTTCAAATTTGCAACTTTTCAAATCAATGTTCAAGTTCTAATCATTGCATCAGAGATTTATAGAACTTCTTCACAAGTGGTAAAAGGCTACATTATCTGTTTAAAATGAAATTATAGTTAACAGATCTCTAATCTCTCAAAATTAAAGAAAACATTAATTAACCCTATTTAAAACAATAATCTTGGGTGTCTCAAAAAATGTGATCTGCATACTACACTAGTTGATACATAAAGCTTTCAGAATTTTTGATCTTTTCCTAGTACTTTAAATTTGCAGAAGTTTAGACATTCTTTTTGTGAGTTAAATTTTGACCAGATGAAAAATAATGCATTAAAAATATATATATATATAGAGAAAACCACACTGTACCCAGTAAAGGGATGCAGAATAAACATGGTCTTTTGTGTGAGCCATGCTACACATCACAAAGGAAATAGCTTGAACAGCTGAAAGGTGACTTTTGTATGTGTTGGAACAGTTTTGTCAGTCTTCCCCCACCCCACCCCCCTTAATTTTGTCTGAAAGAGAACTTTTTGTGGATTACATGCAAAGAATGTCCTTGAGGCAAAGATTTTATTTTTCTTTTTTTAAGTAAGAAAGCTCAACTACTGTGTAGGACATAATTCTGTTCACAGCTTACACCTTCCAGATTCTGCTTTCAAAATTTTATGCTTAGTAATATGAACAGCGTATTAAATATAGAAAAGACACCTTGTATGAGTGGCCCAAGGCCAAGGTAAAGATTACTAAAACATCTATACTATTATATAATAAGTCTCACACTAATTAATACAGAACACATACTCTAGCAATTCCATATATTAGGACGAGATTGCCCCCTACAGTATTTGAACTGTTCTTAAAATCTCAAGTAGAAGACTGATTTTTCATAGAAAGTTAACTCAAGCATGAAGTAAATGCTTTTTAAAGTAACTTTCAGAGGAACTTTCCTGGATTAGAGCTACGCTCATTTTCAAATTTTGTTTACTACAAAATATAAGTAAATCTTTGAAGCAAAAGTATTCAAGAAGCTACCACGACTATTACAAAGAAAAGATTCACTGCAAATATTTAGCTGACTCTACATTACCTTCAATGGCAGGGCTATACTGAGACATCACATTACTGGCCAGAGTCGGCAAGGAGACCGCCACGAAGACCATGAGAAGGCAAGCAATTTTATATTCTTCTTCTGGACTAATGTTTTCTGAAAACAAAAACAAAGTTCTTTAATTAAAGAAGCCATCTCAAAGTATTTCCTTTCAATTGCAGATAGCTTAGAATACGAAATGTCTGACCAAACTGAAATTTAAACCCATCAATGCATAGACAAACTCAATGTCTATACAAAAGGAGGAATATTACATCAGTCTTGCCAAAAGATACAGGGTGGAGCTTCAAAACGTTCAGTTTGTTATCTACAAGAACGAAGGGAAACCACCGCCACCCTATCACTTCTAACCACTTAGTTATTAAGACTTTAATATGCTGAGCACAATAGTAATGGGAAAAAAAGCAATAAAAATCTCAGTAAGGAAGATAGGGAAAAAGCTGAAGACTGTCAAAAAACTCAAGTGCTTTTATGCCTTCAAATCTGCCAGAGTAAACAAAACTGAAAAGCTTAGACAGTGATGCTTTAAAGCAGATAAGAGGAAGCACTATGCATGTTAGAACATTAACATGTTTATTTTACCTTGTTTCTTCTTGTAAGCTCCATGTTAACACTTGTGTAACGTAACAGTAACACAATGTTCTTAACTTCACAAAATCCATTCAGCTGCCATTTCAGCTCCTAACATCTACTTACGTGACACAGATTTGTTACAGATCTGTACAACCAAACTGATCATGTCCATAGTTGCTCACAATAGAGTCCTATTTTCATTGTCTTTAAATCACAGCAGTTTGCACCATTAGCTATTAAACTCCTTCAATATCTACTCATTCTTTTCTAGGTGAACAAGTTAACTTGTATGTGGTTGAAAAGATTCTCAAGCTAGAACATCAGTAGGCAGCAGGCACAAATAATTTATGTTCTTATGCCATTGTGGAGTTCAAAGGAATACAAAGGACTCAAGATACAAAACTCTCCTCCTAGCATTTTCAACACTTCCATGCTTGGCTGCATTTTTTTTTCCTCCTCCTGTTTTTTGGTGGTTTTTAGAGGGTTATTTTGCTTGTTTGGTATTTTTTGTGGGTTGTTTTTTTTCGTTGTCACTTACACTTCTTAAGTTGTAACTTCTTACCTGATTTTTGGGAAGACAGTGCTACAACCAAGGCAGGATCAATCTCACAAGGCAATCCAGCAGCGGATGACAGTTCATATACATTCATTGCCACCTGAAGACCAGAAGAAAGACAATTACAAAAATGACAACATGGAATGATTTTTTTGTAAACATGATGAAGCACAACGTTGCTGTGATGTTTAAAATCTTCATATTAGGGTTTAAGGCAGTGAGGAATTTAAGGGACTTGGCTAAAACAGGATAAAGAGACTCTAGATTTTTGTTTGTTTCTAATCTACACTGAACAGCTGGGTCAGTACTTTGTGTGCTAAATTGTAATTTCATTTTGTCAAGCCAAACGAAGCTTGTATACTTTTCCACATTACCTCCAAAGCAAACATCATGACTTCCAATTAGCTATTTCTACATCTTTCTTCACTGTAGCAGATTTTCTCTACCAGACCTGAAGGATCAGCTAACATCTGCAAATCTTTTTAGACAAAAGCCAGAAGTCACAATGTGGTCAAGTATTAGTGTAAGGCAGAAATCTTACAGCATTCAAATTCGATACAGATTCAGTGTCTAGTGATTTCAGTGTCTAGTGATTTCAAGTGCCAAGATTTAACCTCTCAGTGGCCCTAACACTTGGAGGAACTAAGAGCATCTTCCAGGCTGTATCTTTCACTGCCACTAACAAACATTCACCATGGTTCTTCTCTCTTTACCCTATTTACATTTTGGGCTGTAGTTCAGATGAATCTCTGCAAAAGCAGGTTTACATCAAATACAAAGGACTATGGGAAACACTAGCAACTTGTCTTACTGACATTAATATTTGAGAAGTCTTACACTTTGCCCATAAATTCTCACATATAGTTGGCCAGCTCCACACAGGGGGATGCTCTGCAGTCTATCCTTATTCATGTCCTCCAGCCTGGCTACCCAAGTGCAAGTTCTGATATGAAAAGCATACAATGCTGTTTGCACAACAGGACACACAATATTAGCTTGAGTACAGTCCTGCATTAAAAGAATTCCACAGCATCTGGATGAGAGCTGGTTCACAACAAACCGGTTAAGGAACAATGGTGGAACAAATGCAAGCCTCTTTCTAAAAGCCTGTATAGACAACCCAACGACTTAATATAAAAAATAACCAAATAAAAGGAGAATAAACCCCCATTTTGCCAGTCACCCCAAATCATAAGTTTCAGGGACACTAAAAATATCATTTCATAATAAGTATTTATTTCATCAACAGCTTTAAAGCTATTTATGCTTTGCTTGGTAAATTCAGTACATCGGAAATTACTGTGTTATTATGTTCTAAAATATGCCCAATTGGGCAATTGTCCCAAACCATTGTACAAAGCCCTGTAAAGATCTGCCTGTTGACATGTCTTCATTTAAGAAAAAAAAAGTCTGCCTTACTGTCCCAAAAAAAGCCTTTGTTGCCTACAATTGCACTGCTGTATGTGACACGGCCAGGAGAAAGCTCAGACAATGAGCTGCTGATTGTCCACAGGGTTTAATTGTTAGCAGGCTCCTAGCACAGTTCTGGCCCTTCCAACAAGCTGTTCTCAAGACAAAGCTCTGGCAGTGTTTATGGGGTAACATATGTCAGAGCTCCCAGTATTCCCAGTAGGGACTATGGACAAGACTACACAGGTTTGGCTTCTTCTCCATGCACAATGCTCCAAACAAGCCTACGTGGCATCACTCCACACCACAGGACGTGACATCTACGGTTGGTATCATGGGAACACCAGCATGGTGGACCGTACCACAGCACTTAAAATTTATTTCAGGCACTTTGAACAAGAAAAACACACACATAATAGATATATTTAAGAATGAGAGTGGAATTACAGCAGGCCCAGAGAAGGCCAACAGGTAAGTATTATGTGAAGCAGAGGGAACTAGGTGGTGCTACATGGCACAAGCTAGAGAACAGTCCTCAGCATGGTTTCATTTCGCAGAAAATAGTGCTTTTTTTGCCATCCAATTATTCCAGTGACTGCAAATTACCCCAGTGACTTCCAGAAGAGAAGCAGCAAGTACTAACGCTTCCTCCTATCTGCTGACACAAATGAGTTCAGTGATGTCTTTAGAGATCCACTGAGATGTTTAAGATTATCTCTGTTCATCAGCTTAAAAATATCAATGGTAAAATACCATCTTGAATGATTACTGTTACAGCCTTTATCCACCATATTTTCCAGCACTCCTTTGACACCAGAGGGTGGAAGATGCTTTCTGAAAAGATCCAAGCAAAGCAAGCAGTCAACTTCCCTTCCTATCTCTTGTGCATGCTGATTCCTCAAGTTCAATAATGGGACACAATGCTTTGGTGATCAGAGATTTTCTCTGTAACCACAGGTGAGAATTTTAGAAAGACTTTTCTTGAGTACTGTGAAGGCAACTTGCATCATTTTGATATAATTTTTATCATAGTCAGTATCCTTGAAGTTAATTTTCCGTGGCATTTCCACAAAATTCCTCTATTCTGGTATGCATTTCAATGTTTTCTGGGACATCAAACACTCATGGCTGGTTTATCAGCATTGCAAGTTTCAAAGAGCATGTGATTATATTTCGGAGTGAAGTAACATATGTGTGAAATGTCAGTCACTTATATTCTTCATGTAACCTCTGACTCATTTTCAGACAGAACGCTAAATCATGTCTTCTGAAATCAAGAGGCCCACAATAACGGACTCTGAACTGTTCTTGTAATGTACTTTTAAGAAGGAGAAAGTAGCTTTTTTGTTTAGCGAATTTTCATACACAACAGAGCTTAAGTTTCTTTCCTCAGGAGTAACAGCAAAACATAAACTTGAAGTTCAGAAACAACATATTCCTGCCCTCAAAAACCATTCTTTGCTCAAGAGAAGATTTCTTAAAATTGTTTCCGTAAAAGTGAATCAAGAGTTGCACAATGCATATCCCACTACTTAGTCTCTGCAAATCAAATTGCCACAATACCATTAAGAAGCTTGCAAATCTTCACAGGCTCCAGGCTGCAAAACGAGATTAAAAAACCAGCTGCAGATGCTGTGCATACATGTCCAGAAGGTATGTGATGTACCAACAAGGTTTTTTTGGATGAGAACACTCTACCATTGAGAAGCAAGGCACCTTATCTAAGCTGCTAACTCTTTTTTCAAGTGTTTCAGATGGTGGGTTCACAAAAACTTTCAATTTAAGGTCAAAAATATGCTTGTAGCTATTACATGCACAGAGTTCCAATCATGTACACAGACTTCTTGAAACATTTAGTTTTACCGGTTACGCTGCTCACACCACAAAGTAGCTCAGTATTCTTCCCTTTATTGCTTAGTCATCTTTTAACACTTCATAAATTTTGCTTTTAATTCTTTTCATGAAAGTTCTCAAACGTGATTACAGGCAGATAGAGACTTGTGCTTATGCTGTCAGTCAGTTGTTTTTTTCCCCCATTACGAATCTACAGATGCACAACTTCTTAGCTCTATGGAAAAAACGGGTGTTCTCCATTTCTGGATTTTTTCACACTAAACATGAAAGTCCTGCCCCTTGCATATTTTCAGTATGGTCCCAAAATGACTCCATCACCCTCTGGGCCAAACATTACCTTCATGTCCGTCTCTCTTGGAATGTGATCTTTGAAGTCTTCAATGGAACTTACAAGGAAAGGAATGTGGTAGGATAAGACCTAAGAGACACAAACACAGATGAAATGACAAAAAATACTTCCCATGTTAATGATCAGTTATACACTATCATTATTTTACTAGATGTATCAATTTTTAAATTAGTTTTTATTTTATGCATATTGTTTGCAGATTAAAGCCCAATAAACAAAATTGAGCAGTTTGCAAACAGAGTAAAAGAAAGCTTTTACAATGTACTAAACAGACAAAACCTTGAAAAGCGTGCTCAAACTAAAACTTATGTTTTAATTAACGTAATGTTAATGTAACATTTCGCTGAACAGTACCCAATAAAGTGGATCCCCCCTACTTGGAATTCAAAGTTCAGTTATGACTGAACTTCGCCATTTTACCCACATGCCAATCTTTAAGAGGTAGCATTTCTAAATAGTGAAGCTCCAAATAGCTTATAATTCCATTAAATTAAATACAATGAAAATTATACAGAAGATAGCCAGTTATTTCTTACATCTCTAAGCGCTTCTTGTGCCAAAGACCGAAAAGACAAGATAACACCAATAATTGTCATTCTCTTCAAAACACTGTCAACAGCTGGAGAGAGAGAAGAACAATAGTGAACAAGTTGGTAATTACAAGCTCAATTCTTCAAAAAAGAGAAAGAAAAACATTTAACAAAATACTGAAAAACACAAGGTACTGAAACAATGGCATTCCTTAGAAGACCCAAAATAAACAGTGCTTAAGCAAGTTTTTATAGCCAAGTTGACAATGGGATTTTCAGTAGATGTATCCTGTTAACCACTTCATGGAATGAACTTTGTTACACACAGCTGACAAAACTGGATGCTAAAATTAGTTCTGTGTTTTCCTGAGGCCAAATATGTCTCTTTATAATAACCATTTTTGTTAAAAATTTTTGTTAAAAATAGTTACATGTGAAAATCCTTCCAAGGAATGCAATTTACACTGTGATGAAATCAAATCAGAAGTGTGTGTCAAAAAAGCCTATGTTTTCTATTCTATGGTTATGCACTTGGTAGTTATAGCTATGCGTTACCACCCCGAAGAGAAAAAATGCTCAAAGCTCATCACTGCTATAGTGCTGGTGTACTAATTAACACTGAAATCTCAGTTTCTCTCTACGTGAGACGACTAGAAGATTTTGAAAAGATGCATCAGTTTATACAAGCTCACATGCATTTTGCTGCTTCTATATACTTAGTACACAGAAATTAATTTTTCTCATTTTCTTTATAAAGACAAAAACTCCATATCTTTAGTAGGACCTTGCTAGTTACTCACATGATAATCTTTTAAAGAGTGCTGCCATCTGGTCAGGCTTGTCGAAGCTGGTCCTCATTTGTGTTAGAACTTCAACATTCTCCACTACAAGTTTCTAAAAAGAAACAAGGATTCAGGTCAGCTACAGATTCCAGTATGTTAACAGAATAAATACGTGGCTTAGGATATTTCAGTCTGGCAAAGAGGCAACTTAACTCATGGACTACAGATGTACCCATTGTGTTCTTAATGGGACTACAAAACTGGTATTATCATTAGGCACTACTCTATCCAAACCCAAGCTCTGAATCAAAAAGCAGAGAATTAGATACCCTTTGGAACGTGATTTTTACATTCAGTAGTGTGTACAATTTCTTAAGACAAGGGAATGAAACTCAGTAAACGGTAGCTCCTCATTCTAGTTTAGCTTTTTATAAGAAAAATATACATATATCAATAAAAATGCAGATTCACAGAGTAATCCATTCCTTTGGGTTGCTCCTTGCACTAGTTCTGCTGTAAGGATTAGAAATACAGTGTCGGTAAAACTGAAGAACGGAACAAAAAGTTTGCCAGATTGCTAAACCTTGGTGCAGTATACTTGAATTTTTTTTCCATTACAATATAAAATAAACCCAAAGATATTCAAGTCCCGACACCTTAGCACGAAACAGTTAAACTCAAGTTCAGTATTCTTCATGTCAGTTTGACCAAAAGAAAAGAAAATGTGTGCCTGTTTCTAATTTGTAACAACTGTCATACATGCAACTTTTAGCATTAGGGTAAATGTAATAATTTCCCTACAATCACTCTCCAAATACATATCAGATTTAAATTATGGAGATTGCATAATCACATCTATAAAATGTCAGATCCAAAAAGGGTTCCTTGCTAGCTGAGGAACTTACGTTGCGCAAAGTAGTATTTTTAAACTCTCTTCAAGCAAGAAATAGGTCCTTTATTCTAACATAAAATATTTTTGCAGTTTGAATGCAAGGTAGCTTATTTCAGAAATGGAAAATTAGATTATCTCTCTCTATGTAGGGGACATCAAGCAGCTAAGAAAATTTAGGTATCTTGTGTACCTCTGAACATTAAATGAAGAAAGTGCTTCCCTTCTTTTAAAGAAGACTTAATTTAGTGTTTTTTATACTAAATAGTATCAAGGTAGAAAAGAACTGAAAGATGGAGGAAGAAAACAAGATATTTTTAATTGGGGGTGGTTTTCCAAAGTGATTAGTAAGAGTTTTATTTTTTCAAGTGGATGCATTCTAATCCACCTTAATTACTAGGCAGCACAGACAAAAGGAGCCATGAGAGAGGGAGCAGGAAGAACTATTATTCATCAAATGCAGGCCATTATAAGCCTGGACTATAATTTAAGATATATCATGTAAAATCTAAGAGGAGACATACCTGCAGAAACCTACAGCTAAGGACCTGAGAAAATTTGACCTTTGATAGTTCTATTAAATGCTTTAATGGTTGCATTTTACTTTGCTTCAATCCACCCTGAAAACAGGGCAAAACATAGCAACTGGCAAGCATGGAAATTAAATTTCAGAGTAAATATTCCTGTGACCACAGGAGAAGAAAAAAAAAAAAGCTAGCACAACTGAAACTATGATGCTGCTATGAAATAAAGGGTGGTCTGTGTTTACTCCCTCCTCTTAGAAAAGTAGCCCATGCAAAAGCAGACCTGTTCAAGTTTCAGTTTCCCATGACACTGTGTCATGGCCATGCTGTCTGCATAAGCTCAAGTCTATCCATAAACCACCCCCAGTTTCCCATGACACTGTGTCATGGCCATGATGTCTGCATAAATTCAAGTCTATCCATAAACCACCCTGTCTTCCCACTTTGGTTCTTCCTATCTTCAGTGAGAAGCAAGGAAAGAAACAAGCTATGTGAGATGCAGCAAACTAACCATCTCCAAGAATGTGTGTACACACATAGAAACACACCATGTACTTCTATGCTGAAAGCCAAAGCAAGACTGGTTTGTACTGGAATCAAGATGGGCAACTTTAAACCAACTGATGTATCAGAACTTGGCAGATGTGCGACATTTTAATTTAAAACCCTCAAAGCTCTCCAGAATGCAAGATTGAAGGCAATAGCCCACGCACATTGTTATCGAGTCAAGCTTTCAGCTTTACAAAAAATAACCAGCATATTAGTTTAAGATTTAAAAGGAACAGGCTCAAATACAGTTCAAAGAGTTACTTAAATGAGGCAAACTTCCCTTCCTCGCCCCAGTCCTAAACTTCAGATATAAAACCAACACCTGGTCCCACTGCGGGAAGCAAAGCAAGCATGTTGAACCCTACTCTTAATAAATTCCCCATCCTATCCTCTTGTTGCTTCCTTCCCCCAAACGCAGATGTTTCTCTGTGCTCTCTTGCTAAGCCAACTGCATCTCAGCCAAAGAGATGAACATTTTATTACTTTTTTTCCTCCAAATATGTGGTCATGTGCATGTGGATCTACATTATGTTCTGCTTATCCTGAGCAGTATCAGAAAACAACAAATCTCAGAGACAATTTTAAGTTGCTTTTTAAAAAAAAGAAATACCCAGAGCTACAATACCAACTGTACCAACTTTGAGGAAGTACAACCACAGTAAGTAGACAAAGATAGCAAGAACCAACAAACATCTGCCCAAGGCTTGGTGTTTTACTTGAAACATGACTGTGTCACTTTGCACAAAGATGTCACTTTGTGCATAGCCAGGAGTTACAGAATTTAACCTTAAAATCATAGTGTTCTGACATGGAAAGTCTCATCCTAACATCCAACATCCTAACATCCAACAGCTGGAATGGGCAAAAGGAATCAACTACCCTGCCTGGCTGGTCACTCAGGTCAGGGTTGCTGCATGCTCTTGTGGAGCTGGGAAAGGATGAGCAGCCCCTCTCCTCAAACTGTGACACTGAAGAAAAGGCTTCAGATCTTTTAGGGCATCATAGCAACTCAGCAGCACCTGAACTCACATTTACAGGGAGAACAAGGTCTCTGAAATTGTAATATGGGACATTATTAAAAACATGCACTTTTAAAGGCCTGGTATGCTAACATAATAAGCTGTTCTTGAAGAAAAAAATGAAAGTTCTTTAGATCTCTTAAGTATTCATGTGCATTTTTAATAACACAGCATGAATGAATAGCTAAAAAAAAATTCCTTATGGTAATTAGTGGTTAAGTAAGTTGAAGATGAGATGTAGTAACAACTTGGAATTAAATTTGGAAATGATATTAAAAGAGTAAATCATATGAAATGCAAACATATCCATGCCAATTAGTGGCATTTTTATAGTATGACTACCCTGGTAAAGTAGTACATGTTATTAAATTTATTAGAACTTCTTTCCAGAAAGTTAATTACAAAGACACCAAGTGCTTCCCCTGTCATTGTTTTGAATATACATGCAACTAGCTTCCTTGACAGGCCCATATTTCCATCTTTTTTCACGGCACCAACTCTATTGTTTGTTTGTTGCTGTAGGTATCAGGCTTAATTATGAGAATATAGACATTGATAATAAATGGATACTGTTCAGCTAGAGCGAAATGCATGTCTGAAAATGAGAAAAACAAAGAAAAAAAGACCTGAAGTCTCCCATCCGTGTAAACTGAACAACAGATGCAAACAAACATGATAAAGAAAGTAAGGCCGTATAGATGGCTAAGATACAGGTGAGATTTTCATGGTAAGTTTGGAGAGTCAGCAAACTTGGGTCAGTGCTTTGCAAGCACCTGGAGATCTTGAAAAACATTTCTCTTCCCATTGATGATAAGAAGAGAGTTGACTGCTAACTGAGGGCACCTAACAAATCAACAGAGCCTGCATCGAGTCCTGCCCATTCAGCTGTTGAGGAATGTGGGACACACACATACTACATGTGCAAATGTACTATATAATAAAATTCACAGCTTTATCAGTTTGTTTGATGCAGTAATTTCAAAAAGATGGCATGCAGAAGCACAGTTAAATATCGTAAAAGAAGCTTAAACAGAAAACAACCCGCCTTCCCACCCACCATTTTCCCAAGGTTACCTTAAGCTCAGCAACCTGTGAAGAAATGTGCCACATCAGACTTTCACTTAGGAACTTCATGCCATATGGTCCCAGAAGTTCAGAGAGGGCTCTCATTTCTGAGAAATAAAACAAACTGTTCTACTTCAAACATTCCTCCTTATTTGACACCCATCACGTGTCTAGCAGTAGTGTTTTAATTGCAAAAATATTTTACCAAAAAAACAGAATTTTAGGTATGAGAACTTGTATTGTAATAGAACTGTAGCAGCAGTCACCGACACATCATACTCCTATCTCTGCAGCTCAAATGCAACGACCCTACTCTGTCCAAAAATAGGAAAAGTGAGCTCCCTCAAGGGAAAGAGGCAGCACGAATAAAAGTACTTAGAATACTACTGAAAGTTAACAAGTGCTGTCTATAAGAGAATGCTCTAAGAGTTGCTGTTACTCCAATTACTCCAGCATACGGTAACTACCCCTCACAAGCATTCAGTAGAAACATCAAAGTTTACCTGATATGTCAGAGTATTCCTCAGCATTGAATGTCAACTCATTTTCTGTAGGCAAATTCACAAATGCCTTCATGGCTGGAAAATAGGCTATGTGACCATTGCTGACTTGCCGTAGCAAAGTTTCCAAATACCTTATCAGAAAAGAAAGTAGTTTTAGATTAAAAGACACGTGTTGATAGCTATTCTATATAGATGAAGTATACTTATGTGACAAGGCACAGCAAAGCCTATAGACTAAAGTTTTACTTTCATAGTTCAACTGATATATGTATCTTACTTTACGTCTCCCCACTATGAAAAGAGAATTTTACAACAGGCAAACTTCAAAGTGCATTTAACAGGTACTGGGAGAAGTAAACTTGTGAAGTTGAAAACTTTATAAAACACCAGAACACTCCATTTCTCCAACTCCAGATTTTTAATTAAATAAAAAAAAATATAAAAACTTGTAACAAGTGTTCATGTAATTACTTACCAATTCGTGTACAGACTGGTAATGGTTGGCTCACCATGACTATCTAAATGCTGGGTTTGCTGAAGCAGAACATTGTTAAACACTCGCGTAATGTCGATCTGTACATAATTTTCTATTGACTGGAGCACTGTCATATAGGCTCTTACACTGGTTAACAGCTCTGAAGGCTTTGCAATCTCTTGTGTTGCTTGATTATACATAGTCATTCCAACAATCGACCTTTTAGAAACAAAAAAAAAGGAAAACAAATACATTGCATTCATTAGTCAAATTAAACAGATGCAGCTATAAGAATGATTTTATATTCAAAAGTTTTTACTGGAATACTTCTCCAGTCTGCAAGTATAAAACTCTAATCAATGAACATACTATACCAGCACTTTTAAAAATATTGCTAGATGTTGAAGACAACTGTATTCATGGTTTCAGCAAAAACGTCGTAAGACTGTAAGGACACTCACTGAGCACTTTTAAAATAAAGCTTTTTCCTCCCCCATATATAAGGGCAATCCACAACGTGGAAAACTTATATTACAACTGCTTTGGTAAATAAAGTCTTTTAAAATGCAAAACTTCTAGGAAATGCAAAAGCAATGACGTATTAAAGTGTTCAAAGCATATAAACTAAGGTAAAAGTTCTTTGATCAAAGTTGCTGTCATTGTTTTAGTTTGAAATATCTGTAAAAAAAATAATCATATAGCTATAATTAAGTATGAATTGAAAATACTCAAAGCAGAACTTTTATCTTATGTTGCTCTGTGTAAGTATTTAAAGGCGTGCCTGATTATCTTGAGATAATAACTATGCTGACTGAGTGCATAAATTCTGCAAGACACAGACTATACACCATTTAATCTCTTTCTCTGTCTCAGCTCACTCAGTATTAAAAAAACTCTCAAAGTTATCGTGAAAGATCTCATATCTTTTGCAATAGATAGCTTTCCTAGAACATACTTTAAAAAAAACCAAAAACATAAATTACATTTCAACTGTTTTAAATAACTTTTCAAGGAAGTTATCATAATTTCTGCTTTCAACAGCTAATGTCTCTCAGCAATTATCTTGTAAATAGATAAAAGAAAATACTTTTCCATAATTTGGTAGGTAAGCTTCAGTTATATTTGTATACAATTTTAAAAATTTGGGTATACATTAATTTGGTAGGTAAGCTTCAGTTATATTTGTATACAATTTTTAAAATTTGGGTATACGTTAAGTAAATAAATAGGACTCTTACTAATGAAAACCAGCTCTCCCTTTAGCTGACACAATGATTTCTATCTTTAATCAAGAAGTCGAGACATTGCAGGACATACTTTGATTTGTCTAAATTCTCACTATAAATAAAACCAGGCTTCTAATAATAGATGTCCTATACACCAGGCTAGCTTTCAGCCTAGATGAGAACTGCGCAAAGGACTCTATATTCCCTTTTAACATAAATGGATGAAGACTTTACCCAGTGTCTCACTGAAACCATGTCCCCAAGCACACTGGACCAGGGGGGTCCTTAAAGCAAATCAAGTCTTCTTAGTAAACAAATACTTGTATTATTCATTTTAGGCTTATATAACTTTATAACTTAACTGTCAGTCAGAATTTGACTTTGAAGTTTCATAATCCATCATTTAAAACCTCCTAGTTTTCTGTAGTAAGTATACAGTACTTCCAACGTCCAATCAACAAAGATTTATCTTGTGTATGAACACATCCATTTTCACAATATTTCTTACTTGGTAAAGCGGATTTCCAGGTGAGACGTTAAATATTCTCTTGGGGTAAACGTGTGTTCCCAAACCACCATGTTGGGTACATAATTGATTGAGAAGCAGAGTTCAGAAAGTGCAGTGTGCAGTTTGTCCAGGCTATAAGAACAGTCAACAAGAAATTAAGAAAAATATTTAATGTAACAGAAGTACATATTATCATAGAAAGCACATGCTGGATGGAAGATGCCTCAAGAGCAGGTACAGCTCTAACTCTTCACTATCTTTTTCTGCTTTGAGACACTTTTCTAGCTTATTTAAAAAATGGTATTTTGGGTAAGAACACATCCTACAACTGCCTACTGCTCTGCATCACTGAGTGATGAGAGAGATATACATATTTTTATATACACTTTATTTTTTTTCCTCTCAAAAAGCATAGCCTGTTAAGGTGGTTCTTTCCTAATTGAACTAAGTCACACGTTTCCTACTAACAAACTAGTAAAAACCTAAAAAAATTGGGGGAGGGAATCTTAAGCTACAACTAAGTTCTCTTACTTCATCTTCTCTAATCTTAACATTTCTCTGATGCTTGGTTGTTACAACTATAGCAAAACCACTTCCCTTTCAGCAGGGTGTGTGTTTAGCCACTCAGTGACCACACTAAACATTTATTGTTTCCCTTTCTTAGCTTCCTTCCTCCTTGTACTTTTATCACTCTACCATCTTGTCCTCTGATCTTTCCTAACAATTATCTTCTACCTTTTCCTCCCCTATCATCTCTTATACCCCAAACTGTACTTATTAATTTTTCTTGTTATCTCTTTCAGATGTTTTTGTTACTTATTTGCTGGTGCTTTCAATTTTTCTATAGCCATTAACACGGAAACCTCCTCCAGTTAGTACAGGCACTGGAGCCTGAACTTCAGCAGCTGAGGGCAGCAAACAGCCTTTCAGCAGCAAGAAATTCCAGCCCATCCCGTAACTTTACCTAGTTAAGAGCATTAAGCAAGGCAGAAACAAAGATGCTGTCTGCTCCTTGGACTCCCACAACCTTTCAGATGACTATACAGGAAGCCTAACTACCGCACAGGGAACCTTTCTGCTCAGGAAAGGGAATGGCCACAGGGATAAACTACAAAGATAAACATTCCTATTTCTCTATGAAAGGTATCTCAGGCTCACAAGCTACAAAAATGTTATATTTACAGTCAATTAAACTTAGATAGATTAAGCAAGAAGCATTCAATATGTAAAACACATGTTTTGACTTGGGATTCAAGGTGAAAGGAATAGAAGAGGCTTACTTTGTCACAACCAATCTGTTTTTCCTCATGCTTTCTACTCCTGGTTTCTCCCTTTCAGGTTCTCCTTTCTTTCCAGTCTGTTTTTTTGACTTCTTGTTCACTGCTTGGCTGATGGTTTTGGCACAATGCTTTGGCAGCAACTAGCAGAGGAAAAAGAGAGCCCCCCAAAATTAAAATCCAACTTCTCAGCAGCCATGAGATAAAAAAATAAGCTTATGGTCCAGGTGGAGACTTCATCAAGGAAGTAACACATTCTTTCTTTGACTACTAATACAAAAAGTTTTCCTCAAACCATCTTCCATTTTATAAACAGAAAATCAGGGAAGAAAAGGTGAAGAATTCAGGAAGTTGAACCACCTAGACAATCTGAGAGGAGAATTAAAACTGTCACAACTACACTCACCTGATCACTCAGTGTACATTGTTCCGTGCAGATGTCTGTGATAAGATTTCGAGCTTGCTTTGCCATTTCATCCAAGAACATGTTACACAAGGAAAGACTACGATCTCCAATATGATGTCGCTGTTAAAGAAGAAAGAATGGAAGTCTTATTTCAGTTTCCTCTTAGTCCTACAGCATTTAGACAACACACACCCTCTACTGCAGTTCACTAAATCACAGAACTGATTTCATTAATCCATAATAAATTCATTAATCCTTAATAGTTCCATTACTATAAGTTATTATAATAATTTTTGAAGCAACTTGAACCATGAAAAGTCAAAGTCAAAATAGCACATTACCATTAAAAATATTTTGCTTACTATATCTTGCATATAATTTTCTGTAAAAGGAGGTAAAATGAGTTTTAAGAAGTAGGTTCTTCTGTTTAATTTTGGAATTAATCTACCCTAAAGTGTCATGTTCTGTGAATCTCCTTCTCATTAATTTGTATCAGTACTAACTCTATGAGGAAAAAAAAAGCATGCAACTCAAGCCATAGAGAAAGCACAGTGCCATTCACACCACTGAAAAAGTCAATAGTGAAGCTTTATGGCATTAATTTCTGGATTCAGTTCTTTTGTCACTGGATCTGCACAAAAACAGCCTTCTGCCTCAATGAAATCCTTCTTTCACCACTAATGTTCACTTTCTAACAGCCACACTACCACACATTGTACACAGTACACGAAGATTATTTTTCCAAAATGATAATAGTTACCCAGTCATACAATCTGGATATTGAATTCAGAGTTCTGCTGGCTGTGGCAAGATGTGCTGGCTGCAGCTGAATTCACAGTAACTAGTGTACAATGGACTTTGGCTATCGATTCCTACTGCTAATATAATTGTTCTGAAAGAAATCTTTTGTCCTGAAGTGAAGCTTTCCTAAAAACTTTTTAGGGGTTGTCCAGTTTGCAGCCGTTTAAAGCAAAATATACAAGGAAAATAATATGGACATATATTGAGATGAGGTTTAGTAGAAGACGATTCAAGGCTTAAAAAAGAAAAACCCACATCATACATATTTCAATAGATCTTATTCATATAATTGTTTCAGATGAGCACTGTTAGGAATAAGAACACACTTTCATGAGCACTACAGAAATTTGGCCAAGTTAAGCCCCGGAGTAATTCCAAACTCAATGGACACACAGGAAAAGTACTAAAGGATCTATTTCATTACAACAAAAATAGAAAGAATTTCCTCAGAATCAAACCACTTCCTTTAAGAATGGGCCCACTTCTTTAAGCAACACTCTGCATTTTCTCACTTCTGATACTAACCAAAGAGGGCTTCCATTACCCAGTTCTGACCAAAATGAATGCTTGCATTTTACTGTATACCCCTTCGGATTTTTTTAATCTTACTAAAGAAACCCTATTTATAACAAGCCTTACAGAACTCACAACTTTGTATTTCCTTCTTCTAACAAGCAAGTTCATAAATCATTTGAAAGAAAAACTGTTGCTTGTATATTTTAATAGGCACACAGGATTTATCAGCATCTAAGCGTGAATGATCCCAGAAGAAAGTCATCTCACCTTTGTACCTCAGTTTAATCTCTCTAAAGCACAAATAACACTTACTCATTTTGGAAAAGGATTTTGAGATCTATGGGTGAAGAATAACATAAGAAGCTATGTACTTGTTTTACTTCCCTTTCTACTCCCCTCCTCCCTCCAATTTTATTGCCATAACAAACACCTGCTTGCAGTGTTCAGCTCAACTCCCCTCTACTTTAAATGGAAGATGAAAATAACTACGACAACATATTTTAAAATTACCTCTTCTGGGCATAGTTCATGGGTGCAGCTCATAAAATGAGTACAAAGCAGTGGGAATGCAATCGAGTATCTTGACTGAGAGGGAAGCTCCAAACACTGCTGAAACATCTTCTCAAAAGCACGACTATAAAAACTGATCAGAAACAGACATTTAAATGGAATACATACATAATTTTGCTGCAAATAAAGTTTACTTCACACAAGTCAAATATGCTATTAGTGTCAGAATTGTAATTATAACTTACACCAAAAATTGCATCATGCTTTCAAATAACTTAATTTTCTGCATTCACTTACTATGCATTTTATTTGCACCTCCCTATTATTATTACCACCATATTTTTATTCTGATGTTTGCCACATAGGCACTGCAAAAACTTTCAACTTTTGCAAAAATTTGTTAAGGAAGAATCTGTGAATGACCTCACATCAATTATGCGACTGCTCGAAGAACCTCTATGATGTATCTTCAGAAATACCTTTATCAAACTAATTCAGATAGAAACGAGAAATTCTAATTGATTCTTCCACTGGCCTATCTTCCAACGAAGTTTCCCATTTAAAAATTACACTTGCAAGAAAAACTAAACAACAAATAATAGAAACGTTCTACAGCCAAGTTAGTAACATACCAAAATATAGAAAGATCTGAGGTTTCAACCAACATCTCCACCAAAGAATCTACCATTTTTGTGTGGAAAATGATTGTGTTCATCATTTTTCCTAGTTCTCTATGGTCTGCAAGACCAAGCGAAGCTTTAGAAACACTGGTGTAGGCCTGGAAAGACACAAGAAAAATTTTCTGTAATTTCTACAGCTGTTTTTTTTTTGCAAATTCCATTGCTATGATTAGGCTATGTGTAGGACACCTCCGTACTTAAAGATCATGGCTAGACTATTTTATCTTTCCAGTACAGTTAAAGAAAATCAAACTGCCTTTCAACAAAGTCTCCAAATGTCATTTGAATATGACACAAATCCACACAAACTTAGAATAAAGGTATTGACAAAACACAAACACGCACTTGTGAGCTCCCCTTTAACAATCAGGTTTTGGAAAGCAAGAAAAAGTGCATATTTTGAAAATATAATCCCCCCCCCTCTATTAAGTCAATTGGAGACACTGTTACTGTGACGTGCAGAAGGGATCTCACTGAAGGTTATTTTCCCACTGAACAGTCTCTACTTTCCCTTGGCTGGGCAGGCTGAATCCCA
Source organism: Calidris pugnax (assembly GCF_001431845.1). Lineage (NCBI taxonomy): Eukaryota > Metazoa > Chordata > Aves > Charadriiformes > Scolopacidae > Calidris > Calidris pugnax. The sequence continues at coordinate 74,737 of NW_015091198.1, read as the reverse complement.
CTCCACACAGCACACAGCTGCCAAACTGCTCATCCTCGACATGTTCTATTTCCAAACTGCTATAAACGCCCCAAAGAATGATTTGCAAAAAAGTGCGCAATGCAGAGTTACATCAAAATGTAGCAAATTATCTGCTTCAGTATTTGATTTAATTTAAGACTGTAGGTCATCCTTTGATAGCCTGTCATCCACTTACAGTGTGAGAGTAATCTAGAAAAGCAGCAATTTTATTAAACATTTTGGTTTTAAGTCAGTGAAGTGTCATGCGTCTTTACAAATTCTTACCTGCAATCTAAACCAATCTAATCTCATTCCTCTGAAGTCAAACACCTCTCCATCTTCAACTGCATCAGGGAAAAATACAGAACATAAACCCTTTAGAAAAACAACTACAAATTCAGATATACTGTATCAGACTTTCAAAGAAAACCCCCAAAGTGCTCAACAATTACTTGGGTACTGAACCTCATGCTTTTACCTAAGAATTTCAATGCAGCACAGCAAAACTAACAGGAATGAAAATATGTGTAATATGCTTTCTAAATTAAAAGGTAGGATTACTTCCCAATAGCATTGTTCAAAAGTTCTATCTGTAAAAAGCTCCCCTGGAAAAGGGACATACAACAAGCAACACATACCATAAATAAACAAAACCAAGGGAACAAATTCAGTTTATGCAAGTTATCTGCTCCCACTGATTGCACGAAACAAAAGGTGATGAAGCTTTCCCGAGGAATCCACCACTCTGATACCATTTTCCCAAGTTCACTTAAACTTACCTTGTTTCACGCTTAGTGAAGTCATTGTGTTTACAAAAGAGGACATGATGATTGATTCATCCTCTGGGCACACTGAAAGATTCTAAAATAAATATTGTTGCTATTATTATTTCAAACTTGAAACTTGAATATTATTATTTCAAACTTGCTCATGACCAATTTATCAGTTATACTCTGAAATATACAAAAATTTACACAAGGTAACTTAATTGATGGAGTATTTCCAATAGTGCTGTTTAAGAGCTTTGACTTTTTAATTCATTAGTTGATGACAGACACCCAGAAAAGCTTACTTCCAAACCAACATCTCCTTTAAATGAAAAAAATCTGTCAGTAGATACGTGCCCACACATTGTCAGGCTGTAGTCATTTACAAAATGGACACCAAACAATTTCCTGTTATATATCAGAAACCAAACATTCTTCTGAACTCTAGAGGCACCTGATCTGTCTGCAAAGAAAAATTGGCCGTGGCAGGATGTAACAGAGCCCACACCAGCATCACTTTGCTTGCCACGAAACCCCCTCTCAACAGGTTTTTACTAACATTGCCCTCAGTGATTGATACCACCTGAAAGCTGGGCTACCAAGTTTTTAAATTTTAAAAAATTCAGCAGTTCATGAAAAGGCAGTTTCAGCAATTGATAAGATCATATTTCCATTAAATAATACAACAGAGAAGTTTCTCATAATTCTAGGTATGACTCTATTAAGTCAATTGGAGACACTGTTACTGTGACGTGCAGAAGGGATCTCACTGAAGGTTATTTTCCCACTGAACAGTCTCTACTTTCCCTTGGCTGGGCAGGCTGAATCCCACTCCACACAGCACACAGCTGCCAAACTGCTCATCCTCGACATGTTCTATTTCCAAACTGCTATAAACGCCCCAAAGAATGATTTGCAAAAAAGTGCGCAATGCAGAGTTACATCAAAATGTAGCAAATTATCTGCTTCAGTATTTGATTTAATTTAAGACTGTAGGTCATCCTTTGATAGCCTGTCATCCACTTACAGTGTGAGAGTAATCTAGAAAAGCAGCAATTTTATTAAACATTTTGGTTTTAAGTCAGTGAAGTGTCATGCGTCTTTACAAATTCTTACCTGCAATCTAAACCAATCTAATCTCATTCCTCTGAAGTCAAACACCTCTCCATCTTCAACTGCATCAGGGAAAAATACAGAACATAAACCCTTTAGAAAAACAACTACAAATTCAGATATACTGTATCAGACTTTCAAAGAAAACCCCCAAAGTGCTCAACAATTACTTGGGTACTGAACCTCATGCTTTTACCTAAGAATTTCAATGCAGCACAGCAAAACTAACAGGAATGAAAATATGTGTAATATGCTTTCTAAATTAAAAGGTAGGATTACTTCCCAATAGCATTGTTCAAAAGTTCTATCTGTAAAAAGCTCCCCTGGAAAAGGGACATACAACAAGCAACACATACCATAAATAAACAAAACCAAGGGAACAAATTCAGTTTATGCAAGTTATCTGCTCCCACTGATTGCACGAAACAAAAGGTGATGAAGCTTTCCCGAGGAATCCACCACTCTGATACCATTTTCCCAAGTTCACTTAAACTTACCTTGTTTCACGCTTAGTGAAGTCATTGTGTTTACAAAAGAGGACATGATGATTGATTCATCCTCTGGGCACACTGAAAGATTCTAAAATAAATATTGTTGCTATTATTATTTCAAACTTGAAACTTGAATATTATTATTTCAAACTTGCTCATGACCAATTTATCAGTTATACTCTGAAATATACAAAAATTTACACAAGGTAACTTAATTGATGGAGTATTTCCAATAGTGCTGTTTAAGAGCTTTGACTTTTTAATTCATTAGTTGATGACAGACACCCAGAAAAGCTTACTTCCAAACCAACATCTCCTTTAAATGAAAAAAATCTGTCAGTAGATACGTGCCCACACATTGTCAGGCTGTAGTCATTTACAAAATGGACACCAAACAATTTCCTGTTATATATCAGAAACCAAACATTCTTCTGAACTCTAGAGGCACCTGATCTGTCTGCAAAGAAAAATTGGCCGTGGCAGGATGTAACAGAGCCCACACCAGCATCACTTTGCTTGCCACGAAACCCCCTCTCAACAGGTTTTTACTAACATTGCCCTCAGTGATTGATACCACCTGAAAGCTGGGCTACCAAGTTTTTAAATTTTAAAAAATTCAGCAGTTCATGAAAAGGCAGTTTCAGCAATTGATAAGATCATATTTCCATTAAATAATACAACAGAGAAGTTTCTCATAATTCTAGGTATGACTGACATTTTAACCTAAAGGCTGAAAAAAATGCAAGCGACTGACATTTTAACCTAAAGGCTGAAAAAATGCAAATTATCACTTAATCATTTATCTAAGTCTCATGCTTGGTACCTGCTGTGAATTAATTACAACTAGAATTCAAGACAACTTTTTTTCCCCTCATTTCAGTTTGCTGCTAAGGATTATCCTATCTAAACACAGAACTCTTGTGCCAATTGTACAGCGTTTAGGTGTTCACTAAATCAAGGAAATAATTTCCCAGGAATCAATGACAAATGCCAAAAATATTTCATTCTGTTACTATAAAAAAATAATCTGTTAACATGTAAGTAGAGTTATGAGCAAAAAAGGCCCAAATACAGTTATTTTGGTATTGAAATAAACCCAAGGATTCAGTTACATTTAATAATTTAAACAGTGATACCAACTGATATTTAAACTGTTTAAATAGTTTGTTTAATTAAGTAAACAGTAGAGTATGCAAGTTCCACCTTCTGGTAATCAGTGTAACACTTGAAGTGTGAAATTAATTTTGGAACAAAAAAGCTTAGAGTACAAACTTGTCAAGTTTGAGCAGCTGACCTAGTCACACAATTTGCGCTCCATCTAGTGGTCATTAGGAAATAAAACCAAAAAAGTTCAGAAAGTCTATCACTTCTTTGTCAGCTTAAGCGAGAAAATGTTTCTACAGCGCTCCTTCAGTGGCAGTACACGTTTTATTGTCTCTAAACAAAACACTGCTTAATAACATTTAAGTATTCATATAACAACCAGAAGTACAACTCTACACCCCAGAATTAAACAGCAAGTTGAGTTAATCTGCCTTATTCCATAATGTTCAAACTATTTTTCGTAATATGTTTCGTAAAGACATTTTGGAAAAAAAGCCCTTTTAAAAGAAGTTTGCATTTGAGAACCCAAACCCACAGCCTTGACTTACCTGAACAAGCTCATTTAAGACCACTGCATCAAAGCCAGAGAGATACTGTACGTAGTACCTCTGCATCACGGGACCGTATTTTCGCACGTGTGCTCTGAGCTCCTCCATGTAGAATATCAGCTCGGCTATGTGTCTGGGCAAGAAGACAAGGAAAAGCTTACAAATAAGAAAACATCCAAAAATATTAAAGACAGTTTCTACCAGCGGAAAGCTTCTCGAGGGGATTTCCTTCTAATACCTTGCCTTTAAAACTATTATTCATCGGCAATTTCTGCAGGAAAATGTTTGTTCATGCTGTAAAATGAGTCTACATAAGTAATTTTCTCTGCAAAGTAATATCCACTCATCAGAAGATTAATTAGCAGGATGCCCTCATGGTAATCCTCAAAGGTTTGTATAACTATCCACTTATTTTTTTGAAGAAGCCCTTCTATATTGCTCTATATGAAAAAAAAAATTAAATCTGAAGAAGTGGTTAGATCTGAAAAATACAATTGTAATAACTGCTTTTCTGTCGGGTTGGTTTTAGCTTGTTTGTTTGGTTTTTAAAACCATGAGGATGTTCAATACTTGCACAGGTTGTTTCAGAGAGGCTGTAGGACCTCCATCCCTAGTACCTAGTCCAGTGAAGAAAATCCAATGTTTTTCTGCTCCAGCTGTAGATACAGCCCTGTGATTGTCACTTGTTTAAACTCCTGCAGTCAATCCACAGATTTTCAGTTCCATCTTGTGTACAATCTTGAGAACAGCTTAAAGAAAACTAGTGCATTTCTGCCAATTCATAAGCCTCTTAAAACCATTTCTCCATATTACCTTCTGTTTATGATTACACTAATGCTGTATTATATCAATAAATCTCATCTGATTTAGAAGACGGTGTTGCTACAATACAAGAGACATTCTACAAATCAACAAATCAAGTTTTTTGACAGTTTCCTTCCTCCCACCACTGATTTGTTCAATGCAAATCAGTAACACTGAAGACACATGATAAAGCTTTTCTTTTTTTGTTTTGCTTCCTCAAAAGGAAAAAGTATAAAACTTTAATGAACTAGTTTTAATTTTATTTCTAGAGAACACAGATGTGTTTCACTGATGTGCTTCATATTCTGGGATACCCAGGTAAAGATTTTCTGAACAATCTCCACTCTTCCATTTATCCATCCTTTCCCAAGATTCCCTTGCCTTCAAATGCATTTCATCTGCAAAATTCTCATGAATATTTAAGGTATTACACTAGAAATTGTTAACATACTTATCTATGAAATCATCTGCGCTCTTCTTTGGCATATTATCTGCATGACGAAGCAGCCAAATTATTTCATCACGAGCAAATGATAGTGCCATAAATACAAAAAGTGCCTGAAAAAGACAAGTTGTTAAGTAGGTTTTCTCGCAGACTGAAGTGTTCCCCCCCCCCCAAACAAACTAAATGTTGTGTTGTCACTGACAAACGAAAAGTAAGACTGCAGAAATGCAAAACAAAAGAATCATAATTACCTTGGGACCCAGCAGGCCTGGCTGATCAGACAGGACAGTAGCCAGTTCTTTCAGTGCAGAACGTAAAAACTTGCGTCTCTCTCTATGCATTGAGCCACTGCATCAAAAGAATAAACCGAAACATCACCACAAAACACCTGATTTTTCCAAAAATTTAAGCCCAAGCACAGGCAGCTCGTATCATACCAACTTTGAAAGTTCAGAGTTTCAAAGGATGTGGTTCAATTAAATTGGCATCCCCATCACCAACGCTGTATATTCCTGAAGTATGATTAAATTTAAAAACCAAGTTCTCAGCCCCTGGTCTGTGATTTGCATTTGATTCCACTAAAACATTTCTATTTAGTTTGCATTCATATTAAGCAATTAGACAAAAACTGGAGAATATATAAACTAAAGGCTTCTGTCCTCAAAATTTGAAAAATAACCTAGAACTGGGGAAGTTAAATCGATAATGGCATACACCATTAAGCAAATCCAGATCTAAAGGAACAATCAGTACATGATCTCATTTGAAAACGCACAATTCAGGCAGCATTCAAAAAAATCCCATTTATACGTTCTTTGCAACTTCACTAAGAAAAACAACACTAAAATCTGCCAGGAAAACTTGGTAAGACACTTACGCATGTGAAACAGCAGCTTCTTTGCACTCTCTGATGTCATTAATACGCTTGTTGTAGCTGCAAGTAAAAAGCAATGTACTAAGTTAATAAGTACCAGTAGCACGATTTAGAAAGCGCTGCAACTTGTGAGGAGCTGCAACGCCAAGTAGGATACAGCAAAAAGCACACACAAGACTTATTTCCAGCTAAATGCTAAAACTGGATATCCAAACAGAAAATACTCTCCACTGAAATGGTGCTGGTATTAGCTGGGAGAGACCTCAGCTTTGTCACTGCAGGGGGTTTCATATGATATATTGCAGAAACAACGGCAGACACTTGCAACTTTTCAAGCAAACTCTGCATTCACGACATCATTTCTCTTCCCTAGATTAAGATTTGTGGGCGAGATCATTAATTTTAGCTTTTGCCATTTTGAGACTGATTCACCGGAGTTTTTCAGAACCAAGATTAAAAAAAGGCACGGCAGTTATGAAATCAGGCTCCTGGAAGTTATGCTTTAAAGAAACAGAAAAGATACCAGGCAAAAATGTCTGCGTACTGACTATCCTCAAGCAGAACTTCTATCAAGTAGAAGTGGCATTTTCAAAACACTTCTTCAAGAAATGATACATTTTTAACAGAGGTTCTGAAAGGAGAAAAAAAGAGTACAAAAACTTACCCTCGTATGTTTACAAACAAGTCCTCTGCAGCTTTGTGAATATGGAATACTTCATCTCGAAACAGAGCCAAGCAAGAGCTGCTTTGAAGTGCAAGTTTCCAAAGGTTCAAAGCTGTAGCATCACTGTTTAGGATTCCATGGCACAAAATAAATCCAACTTCAAGAGTTCACATTGATGTATGTCACAAACCAGATGCACAGAGACAGTAGGAGAACAGTAAGATTATTATGCACAGTTCAAATATTTCATTGATACACTTTTTAGTGGATAATACAGTTTAATATACAAAAAAAACAGCCCGCACCATTCTAGTAGAGATATTTTTGTAATATTTTTGTAACATTAAATTACTTCATGCCGATACTACTCAGCTGTTTTCATCAGAATTACTAAAACCTTCACTTTTAGTCAAAGCCTGGAATGACAAAATACATTCCATCATATGCTGAATTAACTTTGCTGCATGTAGTAGTACGATATGTACAAGCAAGATTAATCCAGTTATATCACCACGAGCTGTTTCAGAATCTTTTACTCACAAATGATCCATTTTTCCATTGCATCCAGAGAGAGGTATTCACACGGCATCTGTTGAAAAAAAAAAACCACACAGTAATTTGTAGCCAGCCAATTATGTAAAAGACAACGTATTTCATAAGTACTTTTTAGAAAAAGGGACAAAGAAAGCCTTAAATGCTGACAAATCATGGAAGACTGCTTCTGATAACTAATGTTTCATCCCTCTAGAAACTGAGGCTCTGAACATTAAATGAGCTTCCACACGCTCCCAATACCTTGAACAAAACAGTGAACAAATTTTAACAAGTGTTTAGCTTCAAACATTGCATTTAAGAATACTGAAGAACTAAAGGCTTTTGATGTATACTCATCACAACCTGACAGCTGTTAACGCCTTTTTTTTTTTCCAGAAAAATGACCACTCATAGTACAATGAAGGGAGCAAATTGTAGAATTGTCTAGGTTGGAAGGAACCTTTAAGATCATCTAGTCCAACTATCAATATCCAAATAGTAAACATTTTAAAGGAAATATCAGTTCTGATTTCCGGTCTGTTGGCCCACAAACATCTAAGACAGGACACAGGATTCCCTCTTTCCACACTGCAGAAGTCAACATTGCTTGTCTTCATCTCTTGATTAGCAAATACTGAAAACAAAGGCCTGAGCTAACTAACAGAAGTTTTAATTAGCATGAGACAACTTTTCCCATGCACTGAAGTATTCAGCTCTCCTAACTAACCTATTTACTTTGATTAAAAGCCACATAAATGTAATAAAATAGAATCCAAAACATTCCTGCATTATTTTAGATAAAACCTTGCCTAACTTTGTCATATAATGCAAATTAAAAGGCCATACTGTGTCAGACTGTGCAGGATTCAGCATGGTACTGGGGGCACTGATGAGGCTCAGTAGTTGTGCGTTTCTCCACTGGTCAGCTGAGAGGTTTCTTCGAGGATAGACCATCTGGAGTGAAATCAGAGCATCTGAAAGGGACTAAAAAGGAGACCAATGATTAGTTTGAAGATGTCCTCAAGGCTCAGTCTTGAATACATATCCAAGTTCTTTACTTCATGTTGTGAACTGTGTATTGACACTGCCATACTCCAAGCACGAGACACTAAGTACTATTTTGTCAGTAGTGCTGTTTCTTCCACATTCTTACTAACAATAACCAAAACATTTTACTGACCTAGTTCTGAAATTAAACTTGAGGTTAAAATCCAGTGCATCTAGTTTATTTCATAAAAGACTATTCCAGACTAAAAGAAGGATGAAGAGAAGCAGGCGGTTCTAGTATTTTTAATTATTTTTTAATTAAGAGTTCTAAAACTGAGTCCAGAATTAGAGGACATGAAAAAAAAAACACAATAAGGGACAACAAATCTGTCATGTACAATTGAAAGTTGTTCCTTATTTATTCAAGCACCCCAATTACTGTGTTATTCCCTTCTCTGCCACTTCATTTAGTGTGTCCTTTTCTCTTCACTAGCAAATTACAATTATTTTGAACAGATACTGTCTTCAGGAGCATCTTCACAGCAGATTAAGCTTATCTAAGTGCTGTTCCACACCTTCTCCCTGCCTTTTGCATCAATACTGGTGTTTGTATGAGTCCTCAGGGAGCCAGGTCTAAGCATTATGCCAGCAAAGAGGGTCACTTGGCTGGGGGGGGGAGGAAGGGGCTGGGGAGTCATCTACTGAAACTAATTTAAAGGACTAAACAACTGTCAGGTTTACTGCAAAGCAGTGAGATGACGGAAAGAGTGTGCAGTTCCATGAGAGTGTAACCTAAGTATCTGTTTCTATAGGATGGTGCCTGAAGGGATCCCTGACCCCAATTTATGCCTCTACCACAGAACAAGCTAAAGACCAAAATCAGACTGAAAAATGGCTTTACAAAACATTTCGAGGAAAAGGACTGGTCCGCTATTAAGTATGAAGCCATAAGCAAAAATAATACTGAAAAGTGAAGCATCTTGGCTAAAATGTGTACAAGAAAAGATTAATTGGGAATAAGAACCTTGCTAATTAAGTCTTAACAAGATAGGAATTGTGAGGAACAAAGCATAACAAAAATAAGATTACAGATTATTTAGACAAATGAGAAGTATTCAAAAGTATTTAACTTCAGATCATTTTGAGAAGTATCTGAAAGTCTCTGAACTTCTACTGACTATGTTCAAAAGTTTACAGAAATTAAGAAAAATCTCAAGGGAATTAGAGAAGGAAAACACACCTAGTACCTAGAATTCAAAATGGGGGATGAAAACTAAATACAAAACCTAAAAACATCAGGCAATATCTTAATATTTAACTTAAACTCCTGCCAAAGATTCCAAAATAAGTTGTTAAGCAATCAATTGGCAAGCACGTAGAAACTAACACCTTTATAAAGAACAGTCAGTAGCAATCAAATATAGTTTCCTTTGACAGGGGAGCAAGCCTAGTGGGCAAACTGGAATTGATAAACAGGATATATATTGACTTTGGTGAGGATTCTGTCGCTTCCAAGGTATTTACATACAAAAATACAGTCTAGGTAAATCAGCACAGAACTGCAGCACAACCAGCTGGGTAAGAATAAAAGCTTAAAAACACTTCTACAGAACAGGCTAAAGGAATTGGGTGAATTTAACATCGCAAAGTCAATCGAGCAGGGTACACAATATCAGCTTTTGAGTATAGGAGATATAATTAAAGAGGCAGTGGTCTCCAGTGCCCCCAGTTTAAGGATAACCCAAAGCAAAACCCCTTAGGTTACAAGTAGAAAAACCCACATTCATCTAGGATGGTAAACCAGCAAAAAATTGGTTTCATAGAAACATCAGGAATCTCCTTATTTTCAAACCACAAAATAAAACACAGATGTAGCTATTCTCAGATGACCCACAACTGATTTTTAATCAATTTCTAATCCTTAGTGAACAAAATGGAACCTTACCAAGGGCTCTTCGCATTCCTGTATTTCTATAGGTTCTGCTATCCATTTTAAGTAAAATCTGTAAAAATTATACCTAGCCGTTTTTGACAAAACAAACTCTTGCATATTTACTTTATCTCTGCTTCTCTCAAGGAATTTCACTGAATTTCACTGAATTTCTAGAGTTGGAAGGGACCATAGAGATCATCTAGTCCAACTCCCCTGCTGAAGCAGGATTGCCCAGAGCTAGAGCATGTTACTCAGGACTGCATCCAGGCGGGTTTTGAAAATCTCCAAGGAAGGGGACTCCACAACCTCCCTGGGCAGCCTGTCAAGGAAGGCTACTATGTTCCTGTGAAAAGTAGTTACATACTTTACTGTGAGGTACAAACTCCTCCATCATTTTCTTTAAAGGGTTTTCATAATCCACGATCATCTGGCCAAGGCGTGGATATTCTCTGTCACTAAAAGCAACAACAAACAATACAGTCAGGTGCAATTGTTATTATTATCACTATTATTATTATTAAACACCCTTCCTACATAACAGATTTTTTACCTTGCTCCATGTGTCATTTCATGGGCATAGTTATACAATCCAATGATAGCCTTCCTTTCTTCAATTCGAGACAGCAATATCATCAGAGTTGTGTAGGTTATAATCAAATCCAGGTAGTTCTTTGTTAAATCGAAGTTTACAGTCTAGAGATAAAAACCAGTAAATTAACATTCTAAAACTTTCAGAAACAAGTACAAAACTTTTTTTTTTTTTCAATTTTCAGCATTTTTAAGATAAAATGAACTGTCTTGATCCAAGTTTTTGTTCTGGCCGCATACAGACTTCATATCATCTTAATTGATTCACTCAAACCCCCAGAACTGTGTATTCATTAAAGCAAGCATGCAAATAAATCCTTCCAGGCTCAAGTGTCACAGGTTAGCTGACAGACAGGAAAACTTCCCTTGGATGTTACTAAGCAGCCAGCAAGTGCTTTGGCCTGTGAATTGTACTTTTATTTAATAAGACTCTGTAATGTCCAGAACTCTCCCATATCCCACTGACCTAGTAAGATCATTCCATAGGGTACAGACCTGCTCCTCTTAGTATGAAACTAAGTCAGCCAAAACTTAGAATAATGACTTAATCTAGCAAGGTGACATCATGAACATTAGAAAAGAAAGCTGAAACAAAAAAGAAGAGGTGGTTGAGGTTTTGGGTTGGGGTTTTTAGGTGTTTGGTGTTTTTGTTGTGGGTTTTTTTTTTGTGCTTGTTTGGTTTTGGTTTTAAACAGAACCCTTTTAGCTGCTTTTGTACTTGCTTCAGCCAACACCAGAATTTACCTCCTCACATCTCTCTTATGTGGACAGCAGTAATATTCCTGTTTTCTAAGTCTACATGACTTAAGTATGTAGGTGACAGTAAACCTCTAAGAATAAACTTGCAGATACAATAAAGCAAGAAACACAGAAAGATGTATATGTCTGGTAACAGACAAAGCTGTTACCGTTGTCGACAAGTAGCCTGTTTAAAATTGTCTACCTTCTTATTTCAGGTTATTTAAAAGTGAGAGATCTGAAGATTACAGTGTTTTTCTCTTGCATTTATAACTAGAGACGTCACATTTCTTGAGCTAACATCAACATGTCCTTCTAATTGCCTACATAGGACTCCAATTAAAAACATTTTAAAGTAGTATTTGAAAGTTTAATCCCAGAAACTTACAATATCAAAGAAGACTTGGCAAACATCAATAGTGTTCAGCAGCTCACAAACATGGTCCTTGGGGGAAAAAAAGAAGAGTTTAGTTTTAAAAAAAATAAGTAAATTACTTCACTATGCTTAGTGATGGAGACTAATTTTTTTTTTTTTTTTTTTTAAAAACAGAGCTACCAGCTCATCTATTTCATTATATAGTGCTATTTCATAAATAGAAAGACAGAAACCAGGTGTCACAGCATATTTGCAATACCTTACCTTAAATTCCATAACATCAACAAAAGTGAAGTAGTATAATGCCAGGTTCTTCAGAATCTCCGATTTTTCTTTCTGGAGCTGAGCAAGCTGTTGCTAAAAGAGAAACATAAAAATGCACACTGTTCTTAGAAGATCCAAAACACCTGTGAAGCGCAGAGCAACCACCAGGCCACGCAAAGAAGCCTTAACATGGTTTTCTAAGACTGAGGTTCTGTGTGTCTCAAATACACACAGTTCTCAGAACAGATCATTTTAACAGCTGCCAACTCTACTTCGAAGATAAAAGTCAAATTAGTACACATTAGTACCGAAGTCATATTGTTTAGCTCAGCTAGAGATGAAAATGGGTAGTTAAGAAAACAGTGTTATCATATGTATAATTAGCAAAAGCAGAACAGTACGGGAGCACAAATCAGTATGACAAAAAAACAATGACGTTACTTGAGGTGGGAGAAAAGAAGGTGGCAGGTTACAAACTTTACTACGGAAAAACAGTATGCTTTTAAATTCTGAACTTACCAAAAAGAATATCCAGGCAAAGCCACGTTAAGCATGCAAAATAAAATGTAGATACAAACATAAAATACAGTAACGGTTCTTTGACCAGTTCCATATAAACACAATAATACATTCAAACAAAAGCAACAAAATAAAGAAACAAAAAAGAAGCAAAACACTAGCATTAGACACTGGTGGATAAAATGGAAGAGGCAAATGTGAATACAAAGGCATATAACAGTTCACGTTTGGTTTTACTTTTTTTTTAAACAGACAATGAGATATCATTTAATTTCCATGCTTTTCAAACTTTTCTAGAGGAACCAGACAGATCACTTAAACAATTACAATTAAGATCACAAAAAAACCCCCCATGTCTTTTAGGGAACAGCCATTCTGTTTATCTATGTATTACAGTCCCACAGCACCGCAAGAATTCAATTACTTAACTTGCAATATCCATCTAATAATTAAGTCTCACTCGTAATGTATGAATTGAAATGAGTCAAAGCAGTCCTAATAATATAAAAAATTGCCCTCCAAAAAGCTGCAAGATTTTAAATTAAAGACTGATTAAATTAAATAGAATTTTCTTCTCTGCAAAAGCAATCAATAACAATGAATTAATAAATTGTTTCAAATTGGTTAGCTTATTTGCATATAATAGGTTAGAACTGAACATGCTTCCTCATCTCCCTCCCTTTATAAAGCTGTGCTCTGTGTTCTATGGAAGGCACTAAAATTCCTCTAAACTCAAAAAACAGACTGCATGGACCCCTAACTGGACCACTATATCATATGTAAGATAATTTTTGCTTCTTTCCTCTCAATGTTGAGAGGTGGTTATGATCTTTTAGAAGCCTTGAGCCATAAGATTTCCATTATAGCCCAGAAAGACAGACATATACAGAATTATGAGCAAACTGGAACAGCTATATTATAAAATATTGCTGTCCACTCTTAAACCAGGGCAAAGGATTTAACTTTGAAGGTTGACTTTGAATGCTTGCCCTATATAATATTTAAGTTTCTTTCACATAGTCATCAGGTCAGATTTAAATGAAAAAAATGGGTGCAAGTACATGTGTTTATCCTTCTTCGTGTGTGTAACATCTCCTGATAATCTCACATGCTAGGAAATGGGTTATTTCCATTTAAACTGCTGCTGCACAAAATCCGTTTTCAAATGTAGGTCCTACGAAATGTGTTTTGATCCTCGGTATGATTTTGCTACTCCCTTTCCCAGTGCACACCTTGAAGTTTAACCGCCTTAAGGAAGCATCCAGCATCATGATATGCAGAGTCAGGAGCTCCTGCAGGTCTGCACAGCTCTGGCAACCCTTCGGGCCAACTTGCAGCTATCCTTGGGATTTCTCCAGGAGAAAGTGAGCTTTGTACTTTTGGGGCTGCTTCGTCAGTCAACAGTTGTCACACGATGAACATTCATCACCTAAGATGCTTGGTTTCAACCTCCGTCTTGACCCTGTCGTTTCAACTACTTATTGCAAGTGGTTTGTTTTTAAAACACCCAGCAGAAACTGGGTTTGTTTCTGTGAAACTAACACAAGCGTGAATTGCATGAATTTGAGGAGCTGCTTCACGGTTTTTCAGGAACAGACCACACGCTCTCATTCAGAAATAGGAATAATTCCGGTGCAGAAAGACGACAAAACCAAAACTCCTGTTACAATTGCATATATGCTTCACCAATTTTTTCCTACTGCAATACTAGCTCTCACTAAATGAGGTGTGATGCTAAGGGAGACTATCAAGATTATCTACAGATTGTTGTACACTACAGCTACATCTGGTGTAACAAAGAGCAACTTCTGGAGGACGCTACACATTTGGGCCACAATACATGAAGTGGGGAGATATGGCAAAAAAAAAAAAAAAAAAAGGGAGACCGTGCTGGGAACTTAGCCTGCAAAATAAATAATCTTTTTTTTTCAGAAATTCTATGAAGCTGTACATTAAATAAAATAATATAGGGAGGTATTAATATTACACTCACGCCAGAGCTAAGGAATCACTGCTGTGCACTGTGAACTAGTTACCTGCATTCCCAGAAATATTTACACTTAAACGATGCTAAAACTTTCATACAGAGTTCAGGTGATCTGTCTTGAGAGTGTAAACAAACTTTTACTTAAAACATTAGTATGAAAGTAAAACAATGTATCAACTGTAATCACTGCTCTGGTGCAAACATTCATGCAGCACATCCCGGATCAGAGATGTTTAGAAGTACAGCTTACAGCATGTAGGGTCTTGGATGTTTGTTTGCATTTTTATCACTCAGGAATGTGGGTGTAGCTCTTTCCACACCCACTACAACAAAACTTTCCATTACTAATTTCCTAACAGCTGTTAAGAAATAGCTGGTGCTATACTGCTTTTGGTTTGAGGCTTTTTTCCTCAGCTTGCAATTCCATTTATCAGCAAACATCTCCGTTTCCAATATTCAACAACTGTTTTAAAATAGGGTAACTGAAGAAATAACTCTTAAAACATTACTAGCATCAAAAGATTATAGCTAACCATGCCTTGTTGATTGGTTAGATCTAGGTGTTTTATTTATTCTTAAAGAATGTGAAGTAGAAATTGCATGAACAAGGACTACAGTATTTTTGTTGAACAAGCTAATTAGATTTAAGCATAATATAACAGGGTCAAAAAAAATTGACGCTGGCATGTTAACAATGTGAATAAACACAAATCTAATATGAAGGCACAGAAAAAACACGAGACAACTAGAAAATGTTGTTAGGAGAGTTACGTATGGAAAACAGAGGATAACTTTATTTCTAGAACTACTTTATCATATTTATTTGACTGCTGGCAGTAGTATGTGAATAAACGTCTTCATGATCCATGAATAGACGCTAAGTAGGGGAATTATCTCCTCCTTATATTAATGGGACTTTTTTCCTGCAAGTATGATCATTAAACACTTCAATTTGTTTTCAACAAACTGACACTATAGGTATTATAATGTCCTCAGAGAAAACACCATCGACTTCATCTTACCAGCTGGAATATAAACCCCAAAAGCAGTATTAGAAATTATGGCTGTTAAAATTCTGGGGAGAGGCGTAAATAATCACTGTTAGCATTCTTACTGTCATTTATTATACTAACTATGCCTGCCACCTGTAGAGTCTTTAGATGAAGATTTTAAAAATTCAACTCATGCAAACAAAGTTCTGTGTCTACAAGAATGGAAGGGAGAGAGAGAAGCATCTAATCAAATGAAGAAAATGAATTTTAAATTCTGTAAACTAACTCTAGAATGATGGATGTGTCCTTGGTTTTGTTATTTCCAAATAAAAGCAGCCTCTGCAGTGACATGCTGCATCTAAAAAGATGTAACAGAACATTTAATGTGTTTACTAACCAATGTTTCTACTGCAAGATCTATTTTTGGTTTGTTTTCAAGTTTCCAGCACTAAATTAACTCTTTTGAAAAGGAAATAGCCACCCGTAACCCTCCACAACTGTGACTGTCCCCGGAGTTGACCATATTATTAATAATGGCTGATCTACCTGTCAGTCATAAGGAACAGTTTCCCCATTCTCTCACTTTCTTTTATATAAATTCATACACTAACTCCTACATTAAGCTCATTGCATACTATTGTGTCATACAAGCTTTGGCCACAGGTCTGGACATCTTCAGGGCAACGATTTACAAAATAAGCCTATTGCTATTCTGTAGATAAAAATGTTGTGGACATATCTTTAGGTGCCTGCATACTTACATTTATGTCATGAAATCACCAATAAACTATTAATTTAAAATGCATGAAAACTAATTTTGGAATGCCATCCCAATAACACTGTTTAACTAAAATACTGTATAATGAGGTTCTCTATATAATACTATTATATTAATAATATAAATGAGGTTTTTTGGCTTGTTTTATAATGGCCAAGCTCTTCAATTGTCAATCAAATCAGAAAAGGATTTCAGTTTTAATGGATGAAGAAAACAGGTTGAGTATGACAAACATTCACTCCTCTGCAGTTATTGCATACGCTATTAAGCAACAAAAGCAAGAACATGACTAGCTTGGTTTACCTTGCAAGTGACTCATATGGACTGATTTACTTACAGCAGTGTACTACAATAATTAATTACAGATAATGATAAATATTAAATTGTTTTTGGATGCTAATCCATCTCAGCCTCACACACAATCAAAGGTTAAGCCATGAATATAAACATCTCTGCTGACAGCATTTACAGTTTTGAAAAAAATTTAAGTTACATTATGACAGTTCAGTTTGGTGAAACATTTTAAAGAGATTTCAAGATTTCACATTACCTTTTGGAATCACTATGAAAAAAATGCTCACTTCCAAATTACTGTTAGGCTGAAAAATTTTACATACTACTTTCTGACTATATTATATCATAAGTCATTTTAAGCTGTGAAGTCAGTCTTACACAGGCAACAACTGAAAGACATCAGATATGGTACTGTGTACAAAATTAAACCAGTAGATAGGGTTTTAGCAGAGCACCTTGAATTCTGAATGATTTTTCATAAAAACATAGATTAAAAAAAAAGTAATTGTTGCAGGTATTTTGCAGTATATTCTGAAATAAATTTAGTATATGCTAATTCTCAAGCGTAAGGAATCTCAACTGCTTGTACAAAGCTGAACAGAGATCAGTTATCAGCTGGCTTGACTCACAGAGAGGGATTCTCCTGTAAATGGAACTACTGCCCTGGTGAGTTTTGGAAAACCCAATCTCACGAGTCTCTAAGTTCTTTGGGCAGTGGTGAGTGGAGTTGAACAGGCAGCCGTGCAAGGAAAGCACAGCATCCTCGTACCTGGAAAAGATTTTAGTCTTCATGGCCAGGAACCCAGATAGTTTTGTGGTGAAATATATGAAGTTGGGCTTTTACTGCTTAATTAAGCAATAAGGTGTCTGAAAAATCAAGTCTCCCAGACAAGAGAATGAGAACTCCAGAAAGCTGGGGGAAAGTATTTTAAAAACTTGTGGATTTAAGTTAAAGTTAATCTTAAGAAATCCACTGTCATAGGTGTTAATTACCTTATCATTTCATCAGAAGTTTTTTAGATAAAAAGAATTACCAACATATGAGGCAGCACCACTGAGACCCCCATTTTTCCTCAGAAGAGAATTTATAAATTATCTTCACTAGCACTGTGTAAATTACAATACCAAAAGCTTCATTAGAAACAATCAAACAAACAAATGAGGTTTTCCTTTTGGCACGGTACCCCTTGCAGGGGCTGAAAGGAGCACTTCAAAAAGCAAACAATTATTTGCATTTAGTGAAGTGTTTTGAAAAAGACTAATTATTGCAAGTGCCTATCGCAAATTAAAAATGACAACTGGCTATGAAGTGCACATTTCAGTAATTTCATTATGGAAGAAATCAATTAATAAAAGCATGCATTAATGTCTTCTAATAAGCTTCGGCCAAGGAGGTCCAGCCACGCTGTGCCCACAACGCCCCTCCTAAATCAAGCTAATTTGCTATGCAACCAGCTGGCTAGGCAGTTAAACTGTGAAAGACACAGTAAGCAGACCAAACATGCACACTAGGACCTAAAAGAAAAAAGTCAGCAAACCCATAAAGTAAATAAAACGTAAAGTGAACTAAGTCATAGCTATAGATCCTAAACCAGGCAGGCTGGAAATGCTTGTACTCTACTCTCGTATCATCTTATTTCCAATCCCTGCTGACATAATACAGTAGAAAATCATTACAATTAAATCAGGGAAATAACTCCCCAAAATACTATCTCCTAAGAAACTGAGTATGTAGTCAATACAAAACACAGCGGAATTGGTATAAACAATACTGGGAAGATAGCTACTAAAAGATTAAGAATAGCAGTACATGGAAAAAAATGGACATTTCTCCCACTAACCATACGTTTACAAACTTCTGAGTAGCGTTTCACTGGTCTGCTAACCACTAAACAATGGCTAATCCTCAACTTTTCCAGGAGACGTTTTAAAATCCAGGAGGTTTTTCTACAAGGAAATTGCTGAGGAGCAGTCTTGAGTCAAAGACAAACATATGTTCCAGAAAGAAAGCAGACATTCTCACTGCTTCCCATATGTGATGTTTGGGAAAGCAGAACAGAGGCTTGCTCCGTCACACAGACACAAAGCTTTACCTGGGCAGGCAGCACATTTTTCACACCTCACCCACAATCTACAGAAAATGGTCTTTTCTCTCTGCATCTCCAGTTCCCCATCATCAAGTATTTTGTTCTGGTTTTACAATCTTAGCACTGACTGACTAAATTTTAGGTCCTAATACATTTTTTTTGGAGCTCGTATATTCTGTTTTGATTTCTCTGTGGCAAGAACTCTGCCTGAGCACTTTCGAAGAGGATGATGTTTAAAAATCCCTCAGAAAAATCAGGCTGCTTCTGCATCCCTTACTTTGGAACTTTTCTTGGGAAGCTGGGAAATTCAGTAAAAACACACATTACCCTGAGTCAATACTAACACAATCAGACCACTGGTCTTAAGAAGAACGATAATGTTGGAAATCTTTTTGGAAAGCTTCTCCAATTTAGAAGGCTTTTTCAAAGCAAAGTTTAAGCCAATTTAAAATAAATATAAATACTAAGGTTTCCTAAACACAGAAGACAGATTTATTTTTTTTTTTAACATACTTTCTTTTTCAAATAGGACTCTAAAAAGTTTGCTTCTCACCGTGTTAATCCTTCAGATTTTTTTTGTTTATGTACACTCCCTCCATTACAGGCATTTCATACAATTTTAAGCAATACTACGTTGCTGGCCAACATAATTAACAGTTTATTTAAGAGCTCAGTCTTCAAATTGCACATTTTCAAGGTTATATGGCTCATGATGGCAATTGGAGAAGAAAGGGGAAGTACAGGAGGTCAGAGGGAGTGCCCTCAGACAATGGGAGAGAGAGTTATGAGCTGATGAGGCCCAGAGTCACCTATAATTGATCCTTTGGAAGACAAACTACTCTAATTTATTTTTTAGCCTGGTCATCAAAGATTCATCAAGCACTTCACTTTTGCTTAAACTGCTCATAAACTTTCACTTTCGCTACCATATTGAAAAATCAGTGATTGCCAGGTATCACTCTAGTCTGAATCAGCGTGACTGAAGGAGGAACAAAACCAGGAGCTTTTTTTGGGGGGGGGGAAAAACCATGTAAAAGGTATCAATAGCAAACATAACAGAATCACTTGTTTCAAAAGATTAAAAATACAGGCTTTTCAAGATCAGGCACCCATCTGATTACAGCAGAGACTGCTCATACTCTTCAATAAAACGTGTTGTTTACCTCTGAAACACAAAACCTTCTGAATGATGACACCTGAGAAAATCTAGCAGCTAAAAGAATAGGTCAAAAAAATCCAAAAAGCAGTGCTTCTTTCACTGAATGCAGCCTCGTTTAGCATCATCAGCTACTGCCATGTCACTAGGTATTACTAGCTGTACAGATGCACAATGCTAAGCTATGGCAACCGCTGCAGTTGAACATACAACATCAAAAGAGCCTCCCTGAAAGGCTGTCCTGGAATCTCCACTGCAAGGAGGAAGCACAGATTATGCTTTCTCAACTATCTCCTCTGTGATAATCCTCCATAACATTTCATTAATTGATACATCCTCGTTCCAATAAGCTTCTTGCCCTTTTAAATCTCTGATCACTCACTTCCCCACTGAAGGGACTCACCAGTACACCCTCCCAATACATGGTGAGCTGGCTGATGGACAATATAAGGAAGGAGGCAAAGGAGAAGCAAGGAGGGGAACATCTTCCTGACCAGGAGCAGATAAGAATTATAAAAAAAAAAAAAAAAATATCTATCTTGCATCAAACTAGAATTTTCTCTGCACATGACATGGCTTTTGTCTCAGTAGGCATCTGTTTGGGTAAGGGTTTCTTTTGGGATATCCAAGAAAAAAATCTGTAAATAACTAAGCCAAGCAAACTACCTGTATATTGCTAGACCTGAAAACCCCTACCTTAAACTGTGCTCATACATAAGGAGGGTATGCTTTTAATAACTGTGCTTAATAAACACAGGCCTGGCTGCCTCATGGTGAATAAACACAAGACAGTGACAAAATATTATGAGTGTGTCCTATTTTAGAAACTGGGATTGTCAAAATATATCAATTTCGCTTTGATCTCTTTTCATAAACTTCACAGTATCAAATACTTAGATATCTGTCATTAGTTAAGCTCCAAATTCACAGTCAACAACGGGAATACATACAGAGCATAAAAGCAACTGCATTAAACAAATTCTACGTAAGTAATCTTTTACTTTTAATAGTAGATCTGCCACTGAAGTTTTGAGAATACAGAAGCATTTACCAAAGGTTTAAAGGGTTTACTTTTTTTACATAGATTTGATAAAGAATTTTCCATATCTAACACTACAAAATTCAACACAAAGAAGAGCAATATTAAGCAATATAAAACATCTGCAAGTTTTAAAGTGAATAAGCACATTATTACTGAAACTGTTGGCTCCATAAAGGAAAGGTTTTCCATCTTTTTGGTATAATTAGAGGCATTACACAGAAAACCTAGAAGGCACTATAAAAGAAACTAATTATTCCCACTGCTATTACTGCAACCATTCTGCAGAAACCTGAATGCTTAAAGCAAGCCTAAACCTCTCAAGCACACATGCAAGTAGTCACATGCAGGGAACATGCAAACCCAACACCTACCTCCACTTTCCACCTTTGGAAAGAAATATAAGCAGGTAAAAGAAAAATCTTTCCCTTGACTTTCAAATTGAGAGAGAAACAAGTGTACACCACCTGCCAAAATACCTACCTGTAAATCTAATAATCTTAATTATCTCTAAAAGACTACCAAGTCAATTTCAGCAGTACTGGATCACTGAGAAAGGTGAAAAAAAATTTCCTCTGCAATTGAATTCACTACATCTGAAGAGGAATCAGCTATATTTCTCTATTTATGTACTTCACAAGGCTTCTCCTTACATACTAAAGCTTTCTTTAAGCCCACAGAGACTGATTACATAAGCAACACACCTGTAAGGTATGACCCCTGTAAAGTACCAACACATTTTCCCACTTTGCAGCCAGGTGGGTTTTACTGATCTGCTGTTCAAGTCTCATCACAAATCAAGTTATGCAACTTCCATCTTCTGCAATCAGTCTGGTCACCAAGAATTTCTCCTATCAGGCATGATTTTTTTCAAGGATAATTTCCCATTTGCAATTCTTTGTAATGGAAGAGAAGACCGTAGGCAAAAAGAAAACCAGCAAGTGTCCTACCCTAACAAAACCAAACAGAATTAAAGAATAATATTCTCTCTTTGGAGGTAGCTCTTACTAAAGTATCATGTCAGATATTTGAATCAACAACCATATTCCAGCTGCAACTGTCACCATAAGATGCTTTATAAGAACACATAAAACCTCACAGATTTGAGCAGTAAGTGCTGAAAGTTATTGAGAAAAATACTTATATAGACATTTGGTTACTTACATTGTTGTTGCGTGTTTCTACTGCTGGAAACTTCCTGACTATGAATTTGACAGCAGATTCCAGGTTTTTGTCAATAAGATAGGATGGTTTGGCTTTGGGGTCACCGCATGCCTATAAAAAAATACAATAAAAAATGAAATAAAACTACAATCATCCATCTAAAGCTAAGTGATAGTTGCAAATCTGAAGACAAACTAGAAAGATTCTTTTTTTGTTTGTTTATTTTTAGTGAGCAGGTGATAAAATGAAAGGCAAAGTGCAGGGACTGTCACAGCTGAAATATGCAATGGGAAACAGTACAGAGATGCTCTTCTACTGAAAAAGATGCATGGAAATATCAAAGCAGTTAGTGCAGAACAGCAGTGAGGGAAAAAACTCAATCCTAAAAGGAGGAGAAAAAAAAAAGGTTTCCTTTTAATGCTATTCCTGGTTTGAGGTAGTGTTGTATGCATCTGGAGTTAATAAACTGTTAGAAAATTCAATCGTCTTCTGTGGAGGACAGTGCTGGGCACGTTAAATGATTAAACTATCCTTCGTGAAACCAAACTAAAAGCCCCACCACCAATCTGCATTTCATTTTTCTTTAAATTGTTAAGTGCAAGACAATTTTCCGTTCTACAATGAAACCACCAGTACTTGCCTGAAGTTTTCTATTTCCTTAGATTAAGAACTCAAGTTTTCTCATTTTCTTTACTCCTACAGTAGCATAGGCTGTGCTTTAAAAGCAGCAAATCAAGAAATGTCATTAAATTTTGCTTTCAACAGAAGTCGCAACTGAGAGTTAGGTCTCTTAAATGACTTAGGTAGACATACCAGAACAGCTTCTGTGGACAAAGCACCTACTTTTGCCAGCTACAGTGCATGCTGTCAGACACACTACTACTTCTCAACTACTCTGACTAGCAAGCCATGCTATACCATTTAGTTTGGAGAAACATACTAAAAAGCAGCGTTACTTACATGACAAAATTTGTGCTCAAACCGTATTTTCTCTCAAAATATTCATTTAGCTTTATAGTCCTCATAGGGATTTGCAAAGGAGCCTCGTGTCTCATGCAAAACTCAATTACATGCTAGGCGTTTCTACGCAACATAGTGAACTCAAATGACAGCTCATTTAAAAAAACTTTTCCACATTAATTTCTATGACTGAGTTGTGGACTGTAGAGACAGAAGTCATGGAGTATGAGACCGATTCTGAAAGCGGGCAAGCGGGCAAAGGGAAGGTGAAAAGCTTTGCAAACCTTCCAAACTTGTCCTTGCTGGGGAAGCAGTGTAATAAAAAGAGAGAAAAATTACATATAAACAAATTACTCTTAAATTCTAAAATACGTTACATTTAAGTGAACTAATACACTATTACCTACAACCATGAGAACATTATGATCATCTGTTACTATAGGCAGCATACTGGATGGTGATTATTCTAACACTCACAAACAACTTTACATCTACTTATTCCAATTTTACTATTGTGCAAAGTGTTGCTTATATGCTGAGATACGTAACTTCTACTAGTATTTCCAAACTAAGGTCAGGTAGGGAGAAAAAGAGGAGTTAACAAATATCACATGCAACTACAGGGGAAAAAAGGAGAGAAACTCAGTGAAGTTTTACATACCTGAAAAAGAAACGGTAGCCAAGAAAAAAAACAAAAGAGTCATTATTTTAAGTTTCTGAAACTCCTACCGGCAGTACATGACCAGCACGATGTATGCTAACATACTACTCTAATACCAAAACTCTCACATTTGCTGATTTTCCCCAAAAAAGTATTAAGTTTTATTAAAATGTCACATCTATAATGCTCCCACAGGAATTTATAAGGAAAATAAATTCAGCAACATCAACGTTATCAATTAGATATTAAATAGTTGCTTCGATATTCTTACAGCAGCAAACACCACGTGCCACAGTAGATCTATTCTGTACACAAAGTTTTTACACAATTTCAAAAGCAAAAATTATACTATAAATAGGCATCAAAAAAGTAAACAATGCACTTCAAATTTAACTAGATGCCATGGGTTTGTCAGAATCTCTTTCAGGTTATTTCAATTTTCTGTCCTTGTCACACATCGTATAGCTTTCTCTACTAAACGAAGGCTTACAAGCTAAGGAAACAGTTTAATGGACAACATATATTTGTGGCCTTTTAAAATCCAGCATGATAGCTTTTACGTAGGAGATAACTGCCACCATTGACTTCCTAATGTTTTCAGTCAGAATTGAAACATTACTTCCACATGCACTCCTCCTTTTTCCTAGCAATAGAAGTTTTTCCTCCTGTAAATCAGCTCTCCAAAGTGTTTACTAAAAGTTGTTCTACAGAAGCCCTTACGCACAGATCATTCACACGGAAACAGACGTATGAAAACACTAACATGCACATCCTCATGTGGCTTCAGGAACTCAATTCCCAGACATGATTAATATCATCACTGGCAATCCCCTCAATATATCTGAATATGCAGTACACAGCTTTGCTCCTTCCCCTTGTTTGTTTGCTACCATCACCCTTAAAGCAACTGCAATTCCTCCTGCTAATAAACTACATAAGAAGGATCCACAGACAAGAAAATTGCTGCAAGATACAAAAGGTTAAAAATAGCCTTTACATATATCAAAATTCCACCACCTAAAAAGCTGTAGAAGCCTACCTATAGGGACTGAATAGAAAGAGAACTGACACCACCAAATGAGTGGGTTGATGCCTTTTCCTTCCCTCTCCAATATTCCACAGCAGCTCAGCTCCTTTCTAAGAATTTATATTATTCAATTACCAACTGTTGCTGCATCAATACAGTTTTCATCCATACTGTTACCTGCATTCAGCATCACATGTAAAACCATCTACGTGACCTAAACATCTCCTAAAACAGCAAAAGACCTATGAAGCTCAAGCTCGCTACAGTTTACTCTAGAAAGAATAAAAGAATGAAGATACGAAGCCCAATCCTAGCGCTCTTGCACAAGTGTGGAAGTCTGATAAGGCACATAACCACAATTTTGGACTGTAGAAAGAACGAAGACACTGAAGGCAATGGTCTTAGAATATAGATAAGGAAGACAGCTTTTGCTTTTAATAGTTGTATTGGTCAATACAAAATCCCTTGTCAGTACTGTAATGGGCAGGAACATCATGGTACAACATACAAAGATCACTTTGCTACATACAGCTCTCCAGCATTCAAATAGAATTTTGAGAATTAGCCAAAACCATTCTCAATCAGCCTCAGACATCGCTTCCCCCACCCCCCTCAAGTGGGCTGCAATAACCTTTTTTCATTTCTTATTAAAAAAAAAAAAAAGCCAACCTACAACACAATGGCTACAGTTTTGAGGCATTAAAAAGAAATTCACGAAGTACAAATGTTCTTACTAGCACAGCATTCATGGAATACAGCTCTGAAGCTATGGGATTCCAGCTGCTTCAGCCCCGAAATATTATACTGAAAGAATCTCCCAGCAGTCATCTCTAAATTACTTTGCAAATTACTAAACAGCTGTCAAGCAGTTATGCTGAAAAAGATGATGCAAAGCTACCATTAGAGACTATTCTAAGTAATTTAAAGAAAAAAACCAACCAAAAACGACTCAGATGCTGGATTTCTATCAAGTTACACAGCATTTCTTCCCACAGCACTTCAGAATGGTACCCTGCTATGGTAAGCGAATGCATTTTCCTGATCTGATTCTATGCATCCAACTCTAACAAGAACCACATGACTTCTATAGCTAAGAGATGCATTATCTGGGGAAAAAAATCATTGCTATCATATCTGAAGTTTGATGGCTTGTGCACAAGACGGATCAGACTACATGTACTCTTTAGAGATCCTTCACTAAGCCATACATTTTGAATTAAAGCAGTGTTTTGCTAGCTACCCTAATAATCTAGATAACTACAATATTACACAAGACGGATCAGACTACATGTACTCTTTATAGATCCTTCACTAAACCATACATTTTGAATTAAAGCAGGGTTTTGCCTAATAATCTAGATAACTACAATATTATTATTATTCAAAATTCAGACTCTATTCTTCACTTGATACTAAGTTCTAGGAGAACTTGATCAGGTTCTCCTAGACTATTTTCCCTTGGAAAATGAAACAAACTACATAGCTTTCTTTCTAGGTTGTACTCATTCAGAAGCAATCAACAAGAAAATATCCAACAACAAAAACCTGCTTAAGGTCTACATTTAAAATAAGTGGCCTCTAAAGAAGAACACAGAATCCAGCACAACTGCCTTTGGTCCAGAGAACACCATCATTAAGATAAACAGCAAGGAGACCTTTTGTCCCAGTACAATTACAGCTATCACTGCAAAAATCAAAGCCTAACATTGAGGACAGATGATGTTGGAGAGAAAAAAAACAAAACACAAACATCCAGCAAGAAAATTACTACATATATCCAGCTGATGTGATATGAATAAAGGGACATTTATGTTTAGGTACAATCATTGGCAAAAGCCAGCGCCCTTTTATATCCTTCTTTTTGTTGCTAAGCCCAACCTATTCCAAATGATCAGCAGGACTGATTCCCAATAAAAGAGAAAAAGGGCCGTTTGAAACAGTCATTTCCTATCGTCACCCCCCAAAACCTCCTACATAAGAAGATGATAATAAAACAAGTCACACTTTGCAGCCATTTAACATGTTTTTTATTACTTCAAGAGATCTTGATTTATGGTTACTGAAGACTTGATATAAAACACTGCTGAGCACAGTTCCACTGGACTGTAACAACATATACTGAAATAGTCTCAGTCAACCAATCCTAACCTTCAAGTTTCATTTACAAATGAATCTGCACTAAAAACCTCTGTGAATTCAACCAGCAAACTGTTGGAATTTCTATGACAGCAAAAAATATGCCACCCCAAGTTAGTAACATTCATTAGTAAATGGAAATACACAAAGATTCGTTCTATTTAAAAAATGGAAAAAGCTCCTGTGTGTACCATTTACAGTTTACTACAGCACATTCTCCTCACACACAAAAAAGACCGGCACAGTAAAACTGTTCTTCCCTTGTAATAGCTGCTGGCATTAAAGATTTCACCCTAAATTGCTTCTGTAAGTTTTAATACCTGGGTTTTGGCCAAGCATCCTATAAATTATACTAAATAATACATGGCAAAGAAACATTCGAAGAGACGGGTTTATCATTAACACTAGATTTCTGTAGGACAAAGCGTATTATTTATTCTTTGTTTCTGTCATGCATTTAAAATAATGAGATTACCAACTGACAATCTCTTAACTTTGAAAAAGCAGAACTACCGGGAAGGAGAGAGAGAGATGAATAATCAATAAAGAGCTGCTTTGCATGGTGAAAACATAAGGAAACAGTTCATACTGCATTTGCCTTAACATCTCCGATGAAGCCTACCTCAACTCTCATGAGACCCCACCTCGAGTGCTGCATCCAGCTCTGGGGCTCCCAAAGTAAGCAGGACATGGGCCTGCTGGAACGAGTCAAGAGGAGGGTCATGAAGACGACCAGAGGGCTGGAGCACCTGGTCATCTTCATCTATGAAGACAAGCTGAGAGAGTTGGGATTGTTCATCCTGGAGAAGAGAAGGCTCCAGGGAGACCTTATAGTGGCCTTCCAGTACCTAAAGGGGGCCTACAGAAAAGATAGGGAGGGACTATTTACAAGGACATGTAGTGATAGGAAGAGGGGTAATGGCTTCAAACTGGAAGAGGGCAGATTTAGATTAGAATTTAGGAAGAAATTTTTTGCTATGAGGGTGGTGGGACACAGGAACAGGTTGCCCAGAGAAGTTCTGGATGCCCCATCCCTGGAGGGGTTCAAGGCCAGGCTTGGGGCTTTGAGCAACCTGCTGTAGTGGGAGGTGTCCCTGCCCATGGCAGGGGGGTTGAAACTCAATTATTTTTAACATTCCTTCCAACCTGAACCAGTCTATGATTCTATCCTACTTGTCCTATTCCAAAGCAGGATCAACTGTATCTATGTTGCACCTGGGAGACATTTGGAGATGTCTGCCAAATCTTCCCTTACAGGTCTCCAACAGGCTACATTCAAAAACATTCTCACAGTCTTTTCCAATACTTAATGATATTTTTCATTAGAAAGTTCTAAAATGTAAACGGAACTCTCTGCGCTCCATTTTAATCCATCATTTCTTGATGTCTGTGGCCAAAATGAATTCCACAAACCATTCCTCCTCTCTCCCCAGCAGTCCTAACCACTTAAAAACTTGTACCACTTATTAATTTATTTCAAAAACATCCTCCCATTTTCTTAATGGGTGAAATTTTCTTTCTTATTATTCTGCTCTGGGTTTTCTCCATTTTGTCCACATCTTTCTTGAAAAGTGTGTCAAGTCAGATACATTTCAGATGAGTCTCAATGCATGCCATGTAGCACAAGGATTACTTCCTCTGTCTTCAGACTATCTTGCTCACACATTTATAAAACCTCATGTCGTCCCTGATTTTTTTGCAGGGCAACTTAGCTGGCTAATGTTTGCCCTGGCACAGCCCTAACTTTTGCAGACTTTCATTCTGTCTTTTCATTTTTTTAAGTTTCACCAGGCACAAAATAACTTACAATCATACTTGCTCAGCCACCTCCAATTTTGCTGGACCATACCTACAATTTGTTAAGCTCAAACTGAATTCCCATTAGGTTCTTCATGATTTCCATAGCTTCTCCCAGTTTCCTATCACCCACTAATTTAACAGGCACACCGTAGTCATCATCTCGGTTGTTAACGAAGAGATTGACTGGAACCAGAGGTGAGACACACCCAAGGAGACCCTGCTGAACTGTGGTCTGACTGATTCCCATTCCCTAATTTGGTTACCCAGCTGCTTTCATCATTACAATTTCATTCAGACTGTACTTCCTCAGATTGTTTGTGAGAACAATTGGATGAAGTAACGTCAGCAGCCTTGCTAAGGTTAACATGTAAAGTATCTACTAAGTTGTCCATACTAGAGCGACCTGCCACCCCACCAACCAAAGAAATATGCTTGGTTTAACACTATCTGTACATTGATATATTAATATTATGCTCTTAGGTTTATAGCACCTGCTTAAGTAAGCACTTGGTTCTTCTCATCAAATACGGGGCAGATGAAATGCAAAGAAAAAAAATGAAGAGACATTTCACTGCCACAAAACTTTCCTTAAATGTGACTTATAAAGTAACATCTTAATAAAAGAAAGCAAGGCAATAGGAATGCCTCGTCTATTCTGAATCCAAAATGTCAACTGTTAAGACGTACCTGCATCTCCTCTGCACACAATCTTAAGAATCTCTTGCAAATCAAACTGCATTTGTTTTCATGTCAACTCATGGCAGGGCAAATGAACAGGAATTGAGGAGCAGGTAATTAGTATTTGTTAACAAAGAAACAAAGCAAGATAATTCTGGGCATCTATACTTGATGCAAAAGGATAAATCCACCTGACTTTCTCTCTGTATATTTCAGAAGATATCACTGAATGTTTTTATACTCTCTTATTAGAAAGTCTCATTGTTTCTTTACAAAATTAGCTGCTTTTCTTAGTTTAAAAAAAAAAAAAGGATTTGCTTCCTGAGCAAAGGAATTTTTTTATTCATTTTTTTTTCACTGCCAGCAGTGACTATAAATTTGTTTTGGGGTTTCCTCTTCCTCTTATCAGCAGGACAGTATTCTGAGCTATTCCTCCAAGATCACAAACTCAAATAGACCAACATACACTGGCATGCTTTAAAGAACTGCTGGCACCTATCAAGCACTGGAAGCAATATTGTACATCCTGATGACTTTATCTGTTCTTTCCAATACCAAACTTTCAATTCAAAACAAGATTATTTGTGAGCTTTTTCTCTCAGCTCAAAGCTCCACACTCCAGGACCGAGCTCAGTGTCAAAAAGGTGATCTAATCCTACACCCTTCCAAACTTCAGACCTCTAGAGATTGGAAACTTCTCCATGTTCTGCCACGCATCTAAAATCTCTCCTCATTTTTCCTGAAGAACCACTGTAGTGCCTGAGCAAAACAGTACACTTCATGGACTGGCTTTTACAACTGTCTGCCTGCAACATTTGAACTTTGTCAGGTCCTCTCCAGTCCAGCTTTGGAGCTTTTGGGATCTTTTTCTTCACCCCAATCTCAGGGGCAACGTGAAAGCCTGGTCTATTCAGCCTTGGCTCATCTGGTCAACTTGGCATCGTTTTACCACAGGAGACTCGGTGCAGCCCTCCTCTTTCCCTCACAGCATATGCCACCTTTTGCTCCTTTTAAAAGATTATACACTTTAACTGCTGCAGAAGAGAATATAAACAGGGCAAATGAAAATACCCAGTCTTTTAAAACAGCTAACAAATAATACCCTCAATGCAGGTAAAAATCCAATATTGCCACTATCGCATCTTTAAAGAACTAACTGGCAATTAATCACATGCTAAATTATTTTAAACCTGGCTTCATACTAAACGACGTGCTGCTCACAATAGGATTGGGACCACTTTTTTGGTTTGGAACAGTAAAGATAAAGCCAGCTAAAGTGCCTGTAAGTATTTATTCTGTTCCTTATCTATAACTTAAGTTTCTTATGCAGTTCATATCTAAGAACTGGTTTATGATTGTCATTTTTCACATACTATGTAATCATCACATTTGTGAAAGTCGCACGAATTATGTTTGTTAATGACATTTTAAGAAAAAGTTTTGTACATAAATGTTAAACCTGTACCAAGAAGAACAACAGAACATTGCTAGCAAAGCAATTAATGCTAAGTAACAGACTCATCATGTTTGAATAACACATACTCTAAATAATTCAGAACCCTAACTGTTTACAGTAGCACTGCTTTGACATTCATCAAAATCACACTTCCTTGATTTCCTCTGACTAAATCTATACTTCAGATATTTTAAGATGAAATCTCTTACTGCAAAGACTTCCCAGTATCCAAGGGTTTTATAAACAAACAAAAGACAGGCCCATAGAAAACAGTCTTCTTTCTCTGCCACCACTCTTGAACAATACACTTACTTGACAATACCGACAGCATTACACAAAGCTTACCAACAGTCTCCGTCTGCTCTGAACAGTAACCACTGAATTCAAGCTTCACCTGAGCCAGAATGGCATGAAAAAAACCCAAAACTGCTGTCTTTGACTTACAGAGGTCTAGTTGTAGGCAAGTAATGACAAAAGAGTTACATGGAAAAGCAATAATAAAACTGCTAGCCTGGATAATTGAGGATAAATTCTTAAAAAGCAGAAGGAACAAACCAGGAGAGAAACTGCAGAGGTAAGATTTCCAAGTTCAGGTCTGATACTGGTCCCAGTACAAAAGACAATTGAAAGCAACAGGAAAGCGCCATCCTCTAAAGAATCAACAGCAACAAAAAAATCTACCTCCACACAGACCAAATGTGAATTTTGTCTCATCATCCACTACTACCTTAGTAACTCCACTTTTTGTAACTTCCATGTCACTCTCAGAGGCAAAACTCCATATATTCAGATACTCTATCTTAAAAACAACAAAGTTTAAACTATTTCAGAAGACAGTCACAGCACAGAAGGTCAGTAAACAGGAAACAATGACCAGTTAACAGCTATATAAGCATATAGCATCAAAATTGAAACCTACATAGAAACTTGATATTTATACTTCATCTTCCTAACTGCTTTTAATAACTTCTGTAATTCCTTGGGAATTAAAATCCTGCTTTGTTTCTAACAGTCAAGAAAATTCTTAAACCTTCAAAATCTCTACTCCCTAGACAGCATCTACAGCAATCTGTAAGGCAGCTACAAACACTTCACCTCTCACTTCCTCTTACTCAAAAAAAGTCTTAACCATTTCCTCTAACCGCAATACCACATATTGTGTGGTTATCTCTAGTAACATGAGTTTCGATACCATCTTCAAGAGAGGAAGCCATGAAAATCTGAAACAGCAATTTTAGAATTGACTGTTTTCAAAGAGAGTAAAAAGTAAAAAAAGAAAAAAAAAAAAAGAGAGAGAAATAAAGAAAAGTGCCACAAGCCGGCAGCTACGCTGCAGCTGGTCTGAAGAGAGCTCACTATAAAATACAGTAATCCATCCTGAAACTTCTGAGGCTCACTGTCAGAGCTAGCTGGCTAGCACTATCAAGCAGTACTCACTCCAGCTTAAGAAAACAATTATTTGAATCACAAATTACTATACGAATACACAGAGTTGCGTCTGAGACATCTCCAGTTATGCAAAACTACACGCCACACAATAATCAAACCACTTGGACATGCCTCCTCTCTCTCTGTATTTAAGACCTACACAATTTTGGACTCAGTTCGTGACATTTGCTGGTGCCACCTCTAGTGCTGATACTCCCCCACCGAGATCCTATCCACTTGCATCACTTCACTAACACGAGTAATGGCAGAAGCTACCACCATATGGGCAAATGGGCTCAGTACTCTGCCATCTAAACACACCGGCAGAAATGTGTCTGTAGGCACTGGACTGCTTCATATGAGTGAGTGTTACCCATGTTCTGGTTTGGGGGCAAAGACGGAGTCCATGCTCACAATTGTCAAGACAAGGTTTAATTTTTCCTGTCTCATTTCCTGCCTTCTCCCCTCAAAGAAGGGCTATGCTCACCTGAAATTCCCCTAGCCTGTTGTTCACCTGGTGTATTTCCCTCAAAGCCTAACAAGCCAACACACACACACACAAACAACTTCCACCTAAACAGGGGCTTTCTGTTAAAGGTGTGATTATGTTGATACAATCATTAAGGTCAAGCAATTTTCCAACAAACAAAACCGCCAATTAAAAGGAACCTCACTTCTATTTCAGAAAGAAAGGAATTTGCAACAGTTAAGATAGAATGCTTTACTCATGTCAGTGAAGATCTGCAGAAACACTTGAGTAAGTGCACACCAACCACCGGCGGACCTTTGGATCCACACTGACTTTGGAATACTGCAGTCATCGGTTTTCCTTCCTGGAAACACCACCTTAACTAAAGTCAACACTGCAGTTGGTATAACCAAGTAGCCCTTACTACTTCTGCAGTACAAGCGCCCCATGTGAGCAAAACAATTTCACAAAATGACTCCTTTGGCTCAGATGTGTCAGGCAGGATTGGTCCCTACAGAAACTTGGGTTCAGAAGTAAGAGCCACCAGGGAAGCACCTGAAACTCTCGAACTCCCTCTGCTATTGCTGCAGTGCAGGCCACCTGAACCTGCTCTAGACGGACCTGCTTTGGCAGGGGGGTTGGATTAGATGGTCTTTGGAGGTCCCTTCCAACCCTATGCGATTCTGTGAACCCAGCATGCAGAAGGGCACAGACATTTTAACACGCTAAGCCAGCAAAGCTCTGCTAATTGCTCGGATGTAATAACTCCTACTTTCCTTTGAAATCACAAAAAGCTCTCAGAAATAACCGTTCAAGACAAAGCAATAAAACCCTAACCCTAATTTTCATTACTGGAAGCGGACCGAGCAGCCATACTCATTCAGATGGTGCGTTGTAATTTGTGATTCACCAGGAAAATTCAGCCGGGAAGGAACGCCAAGCACCTCGAGGAGGGGACGGCCATGAACCTGGCTCTCACATACAGGAAAGCCCAGGGATTTCCTCCAGGAGAGGAATTGAGGAAGCAGGGAGGCGTACCCCCATCCTGCCCCTCCACACCGAACCCCCCTCACCGAGGCCAACACCGACCCATTCCCTCCCGGGAGGGGGGACGGGAAGCGGCCTCGGCACCCACCACCGCTCCCAACATCTGCTCCACCTCACGCCGGAGCTGCTAAGCAACGCCGCGCCGCCTCCAACTTCTATACGGAGATTAAACTTACTAATTTTACCCCAAACCCCTACCCTTCGGCAGCGACGGGTGTCGCCGGGCGGGGTGGCAAAGCCCCCGGGTCCCCCGGGGGGGGGGGTTTGCCGTGACTCAGGGGCGGCAGCGGCTCCGGGCGACACCG
>NW_015091198.1:22969-40166 GCF_001431845.1 Calidris pugnax | reverse complement strand
CCCCCCCCGCCGCCGCCGGCCTCGCTCGCTGCTGCCTCCGCGGGGCGTGGCCACGGCGGCGCGGCGCGCGTCACGTGTGGCGGCGCGCGGTCGCCCCCTGCGGGCGGGCTGAGTTACCTCAGGCGCTCCGGCCCCCGCGGCCCCGCTGAGGTGCTCGGGGAGCGGACGGTGGGTGAGCGGACCCGGGGCCGCGGTGGGGCTCCTTTTCCGGCTGGTTTCTTTTCGCCCGTTGAGGCTGATATCTGGGACACCTCTCACCAGACCAGGTTGCTCAAAGCGCCGTCCAGCCTGGCCTGGAACTCCTCCAGGGATGGGGCGCCCACAGCTTCTCTGGGCAACCTGTTCCCGTGCCTCACCACCCTCACAGTGAAAAATTTCTTCCTGATTATCAAATATAAGTCTCCCCTCTTCCAGTTTGAAGCCATTACCCCCCATTCTATCGCTACGTGCCCTCCCCAGCTTTCTTGTAGGCCCTCTTGGGACACAGGTAGCACTGCGAGGCCTGTGTTGACACCATCGTCATCGCCAGTTGATTTCACCTGATTTTCTGAGGGGGTTTCTGTCACCCACCACAGAACCACAGCCGTGACGGGATGGGGGCAGCAGAAGGAGCCCGGGGACACCCGTCACTTCAACCAAGCTCCCACCATTTCCCTCAGCCAGGGCTCTACAGCAAATTCCCAGAAACACCATTTCACCAATTAGGTGAGTCACACCACTGGTATTTCTTTTTTTCTTTTTTTGTTTCTCTTGAAGCCACGGGAATTAAAAGCATATATCTTATGGACAGCACAAGGGGTAACGGTTTTAAATTGGAAGAGGGGAGATTTAGATTAGATATCGGGAAGAAATTCTTTGCTGTGAGGGTGGTGAGACACTGGAACAGGTTGCCCAGAGAAGCTGTGGCTGCCCCATCCCTGGAGGGGTTCAAGGCCAGGCTGGATGGGGCTTTGAGCAACCTGCTCTGGTGGGAGATGTCCCTGCCCAGGGCAGGGGGGTTGAAACTAGATGGTCTTTAAGGTCCCTTCCAACTCTAACCATTCTATGATTCTATGATTTTTAAGGAACAGTGAGATTTCCGTGCTGTGAATGTCAGCGAGGGTCTTCCATGAGAGTTATCCCCTACCTTAACCTTAACGTTCCCCGGCCGGTTGTGCTGCTGAGCAGCCAGAACAACCAGCTGGGATGCAGGGCTCCCACGTCCAGTTAACGGGCGATAAGCTGAAGAATTAACCACTTAATCTCATTTTTTTTTTATAATGGCACCACCATCTGTGCCTTTTTTTTTGCATATTAATACTTCCATTTAATCTTCAGTTTGTATTTTTGCACTAGAAATCAGACAATCTCCGTCTTTCAGCAGTTTTAAACTAATAGAATTTTAGAAAGCGTGGAAATTAATGTAAGAAGCCTAAATGTAATTAAATTGTTACTGACCTCCTTCTGCACTTCAGCAGTTAGAAGATAATTTATGATTCAGAATGAAACCGGTAAGCAAGAACTTAGAGTTCCAATCTTAAGTCTGCTATTGACTCATTCTTTGGCCTTTATCAGATGATTTTCTGCCTCAGCTTTGTGTCCAAGAGTGGGGAATACCTAGCAACAATGTTGTAATGATTAATTAGGTTAGACCTGACCTTTTACTACTGGAGTCTATGAAGAACATCAGAAATATTCAAACTGGTATTTAAATTTGTAGAGCATAAAATGGTATGTAATTTCAAAGTATTTGATGTATAATATATATAGAAATACTTTTGCACTAAGAATATTCCTTCTATTATTAACTATTTTTTTAAATATTAAATATAATATTTCTACTTTCAGTAAAGATGTTTCCCATGTAATTGCACTGCAAAATATGAACAAATACTACTGATGAGAGCAATTTTTTTTGTTTTCCATCTACAACTAAAACAACAGCAGCCAATTTTTAATTCCATATTCAATTGTTTTTTCCGCTATATTGAGTCTTGAGTTTCAAACATTAACAGTCACAGAATTTGTGATTTATATACAGCCAAGCAAGTGGAATGATAGCAACATCGTGACAGTTCGTTGGGGTGCTTTGTGCGCCACATTGAATCATCTATGATCTAATATCCCAATCGTTCTTCCTCTGGGATTAATAGAAAAACTATGGATTACTATGGAGTCAAAATCACTTGGGTTTTGATGAAATATGCGCTTATA
Organism: Calidris pugnax; assembly: GCF_001431845.1. Taxonomy (NCBI): domain Eukaryota; kingdom Metazoa; phylum Chordata; class Aves; order Charadriiformes; family Scolopacidae; genus Calidris; species Calidris pugnax. The sequence continues at coordinate 37,973 of NW_015091198.1, read as the reverse complement.
GAACTTGCTAGAGAACTTTGAAGCTCTCTGTAACTACTAATGTAGATTTAAACACAAAAGCAATCACAGTCACTCTACGTACGGCACAGATAACGGGTTGAGACACAAAAGTGGAAAATGACTGTCTCTCTCCCCTGTAATAATGGCAGAGCATCCTGTTTTTAAACTCCCACACTATTTGTGACGCTGTTGACAAGATCCTATTTTATTAGGATTATAAGGAGCACCTCTGGTTGCTATAATTTGTTTTTTAATGCAAACAGTGCTGAGTTAGCTGCATTTCTTGAAAACATACTCAATATTGGAATAGGAAGAGGGAAAGGTTCAGTATCAGTTAACAAGAACTTCTGATACAAGGAATTTCCACTACTGTGCAGCCACACAGATCTAATACTAAACGGAATATTATCTGAGTTATCACTGTAACGTGGTTAGTCACAGAATTTTAACGATATTCTTCTAACATGCAGGCAGATACATTAAAACAGAAAATAATAATCTCCTCTTTAAGTAGAGCCTGACAAAGCAGGCCAGAACTTTTCAAGCACAGCTTTAAGTAGAGCCTGACAAAGCAGGCCAGATGTTTTCAAGTACAGTGTCCCTTACCACCCTCTGCAAAGGGAGAGTTTCTTTCAGCAAAGGTGTACCCTATCTCAATTTGGAGAAAGACAGGACAGGCAAGACCAAAGCTCATTGACAGAAGATGTTACTGCCCATGCAGACCCAAGATGATGCTGATCACATACTTGGCAGCATCTTGCTAATCTGGGTGTCAGGACTGGGGTCAAGTTTGAAACTACAAAGCATGCATTTTTTCCTCTTGCTTTTAAACACTCCTTATTTGAAAGAGAAAATGTGCCCATCCAGGGAAGATACGGCATTGCCAAAAAGTTAGGTTTCATAGAAACTACATCAATGTCACACTACTTTTGCTGCAACTTTATGTAGAAACTGCAGGAATATGTATAGGCTTTGGGCAGGAAGAGATCTATTGCATATTAGATTATAAAACTGTCTGCATTGTACATTCTGGGTTCACCAGTCTAGCAGTGAGCATAACAATAAAGTGGAAATACAGGCTTTGTCAGTAATAGCATAGCTCTTACAGGTGTGGCAAAATTAAATGAAGGGAAGAATAAGGCTAACATCTATTTTTAAAACACACAACTACTATTCGCTTGATGTTTTAACGATGATTAACATTTAAACATCTTTCTATATTCCAAAAGTAAGAGTTTAGAGCAAGTTTCATACAGCACTTTAGATTTGGCTTGAGCTCAGCTCTGCTTCTTTTAAAGTCAACTTTATGTTCAGTTCAGGGTTTAATTGTGCTATTCTCTATAGAGCTTTCAGACAGTAATGAAAATGTTGTTTGAGAAGCTTTAAAAGAATAATCACTAAGTAGTTTCATATACATCAACTCCACCTGGTGTTCTGTGAAGCATGTAAACAGTGCATATACTTTTCTAGCCTTGCTACTTTAAAACACGTAATGAACAATTTACTCCTGCAGAGGAGACTGTATTGCCACATAGGTCTTTGCTACACTTTTAACTTACATTTCCGTAGATGTTATTTCTAGATATATTTCCTTTCCTGTCTGCTTTTTTTTTTTTTTTGCCTTGGTTTAACGTCTTCTGACTTGGGGACTATTCAAAACTCTATGCCCAGGAGTTCCAGTGAAATGGCAGCCATCAGGGGTAATCTAGGACGGTCCACTGCATGACTTCTGACCATCTGGCCAACGGATCTCAAGAAGCAGTTTTTACAGGCTTGCTTTGTTCAATATTGCCTTTTCAGGTAGAAACAATTCGAAACACAAAGCCAAATTGTTATTTGAACTGACCAGAATTTTTAAAAGGTTGTCATCATAATCAAAATTATTTGGCTCATGCCATAGTATTTGTAAACGTAACCATTTATTACATAATTAAACTTGCACTTAAAGGCACACAAGCTGAAAACTTGACCATACAAAGGCTATACTGTTGTTTAGATCACCTGTAAAAATAAGAAATAGCATTGAACACACACAGTTGCTTTTATCAGACAGACTTCTAATCTTATCTGAAGGAGCAACAAGTTCAAAAGACCTATAATCCTCACTAAACCAAGCTGACAGATTCATTATGTTTTAATCTACAATTTTCTTGATGAACCGCAACCTTTTTCATTTTTTAATGTCTTGAAGCCAGAACATCTGTAATTTCTCATGCTCTCTTTTTTCCCCCCTCTCTTTAAAGGTATTGGGCATTATTTTAACCTATTCTCCCATTAACATGCAAGCTCATGCCTGTGCCAGCTCCCCGTTCAATTTTGTGCACGTCTCCAAGTCCTTCTAGCCGGGGTTGGATGCGACACACCGCAGTTGCTCAGGGATACTAGCCTTTTGAAGTTTAAAGAAAACAACATGAACACTGGATAGGGAGGACACGAAAGAGGCATGCAAAGCTGGTTTGAAACCAGTGAAAAACACTACAGCAGCCACTCTCTCACACACTGCAGAAACCTGCCCGTTTGAGGATGCGTGAGCGCTTTCTGCTCATACTGGCAGGACAAGTATGATGAGCCTGCTCCAGAACTTCTGGTCCTACACTACGCGAATGAGTCTTAATCAGTAGAGAAGGAGGTTCTTACCAACATTTGAAAGCTGGCTTTCTCAGCGTGTCCCAGGTCCGTGACTAACCAGTAATGCTTAACTGGTAAATCAAATGTCAGCCTGGTGGCTATGGAAGTTTGTGACAGCAGGGAGAAGATGGTTTACATGTGAGCTATGAGCATGGCTGAACAGAATGAGTTTACAAAGTATTGCTGCACGGAAGTAGTAGCTTGTTTCAGCCTGAAGCACTGATTACTTTTTTAGAATAGAGGTGGAATCAAGATGGTAGGTTAGATCCAATTGTAGAGTTTCAGAGTTAGGATTACAGTTAACTCTTGCAGAAACCACTGAGCAAATGGAGTAGAGTGTTTTCTTGCTGGCTAACAAATACAACTTAGGAGGACAATCAGAATGAGTCACCCAACTAAATTAAGTTCTTGAACTGATACGGGTGTGAACCTGAAATTAGGTTTCTAGGCAAGGGTTACATCACCAGCTTTTAAAACATCCTGGTGAATACTGAAATCAGAAAGGGCACTGGATTAGGACTCCACCTAGATTAGAAAGGGCATTTTATTTGCAGTTTCCTTACAGGCTGAAGAGTCAAGAAGAGCCAAGAGTGATCTCTGAGACATCTAAGAGGCCACTAAAGTAGAGATAGAATGCATAACAGGCTTGCAAATCTTTATCATAAAGACAAGCTAGCCTGTGCTATCTGCCCACTGACAAGAATAAATCACAAGTGATCAGTTTGCAAAGAATGATCTCAGTCCTCTTTGAAACTGGGACGTGGTCAGGAAGTTGTGTATTGATGCTGGAATAGAGATGCCAACTAGTCAAACAGGACCCATCAAGGTGGTCCTGCACACAGAAAAATTGTGGGGCTTCTGTGAGCTCTGCACTTCTTAATATCTTCATCTACCTGCAGAGCTGCCTTTGGCAGGCACATACAGGCTCATGCTCTAACCTACTTTCTTTAGCCTCCCTTACACTTCTCCTGTCCTAGATAAATGGGGTCAGACAAGGGACTAATGTGTGGTTACAGTTATAAACTTACAGAAATAACCTAAACTAGGTTTCTTTGTCTTCTCACTTCCTCTTCCTTTCTCTCACGAGAGTCCAGGGGAATAGCACATACCTCTTTAAATACAATAGCTTTTATGGCCCATCCAGCAAAGTCTAAGAAAGAAGCCCTCTTCCTTGAACTTACCCTACCTTTAGCAGGAGGACACCCAAAGAATTCAGGGTTTTCCCCCCACTGTTTGTAGGAATCACATTTACCAGTCAGCGGGGACCTTAAGTACGGATTATAGTAAAAATCCAGCTAAAACATTCCCTTTAAAAGTTTGAGGTTTACATATGACACAACAGTTCAACTGTAGATCTTTATAGATAAAATGTGTGGAGAAAAGCAAGCTAGTGGAGAAGGATGGCACAAGCATCACCCAAATTGTCACACCCATGAGCTATGATCAAACTGGGAAAAAAAATTTGAAAAAACTACTACAGTTATCGTCCACATTTCCATCTGTAATTTTTGCTCCATTTGACAAAGAAATATGAATCATTTGAGGGTATAAAAAAAAGCATAACAGTTGCATCACACAGCACAGAAATGTACAACTTAAAACAGAAATGGAAACAATACTGTGATAGAAACGAGAAAAGTCTATCTCTGGTATGCAGTGTGAATCCCTGTGTGTGGAGAAGGGTAACAGGACAGGATAAGGCTGTGAACGCTGAGAAGTCCTCATGCTTCAAATAGTTGTAGCTCAGAACTACAGTTCAGTGGTTGCCAAGACTGCTGCAATAAAAATTATATGTGGTCATCACTGCAAATTTACAGATTAGAGGACTAGATATCAAAGAACTTGCTTGTATAGATCAGTTGAACAACTAATGATTTGTGTACTTTAAAATATGTTTTTAATTTAAGTAATACCTTCAAGAGTTACAAAACAGAATGTGAAATAATACAAACACAATTTTAAGGATGTCTAAAAGGTGATAAAATCATGAATTGTAAGATCTATACCAACTATTCCTAGTGGATCTCCTTATATAGATTAGTTCTACTGCATTTAGAGCTTTTCACAAACATCTCCTCTTCAGTAATAAAGTTTTCAGGTTTTTTGTTGTTGTAATGTTTGGAGTTTTTTAATTATTATTTTTTTTTAAAGACTGTTCCCTTTAACACCTTTCACCATGTTTGAAAAAGGTTTGGTTTATAGGTTGGGTTTTGATTTTGTTTTCCCTGCAATACTTTGTGACGTTGATAATGAGACTGTTAATGATCTAGCATGCACTACTCACAAAAAATAATCATCTGTAATCCAGGAATATCTTTTCCCTTCATAGATAGTGCTCATGTGAGAAACAGCCTCTCATTCAACTTGCTGAATTATGTTGCAGTAACAAGGAATGCCATTAGCAAAGTAGGATCAGAGATTTCATCTGCTTGAATTAATTAAGCTCATTGTTTAGGGTTGGACAGAAAACAGCTATTCCATCTTCTGAAAAATTGTGAAGTTTTAAAATTAAGGTGAAGCCAAGAATTCTCAGTGCTGCTCACAAAAAGTAATTGACCGGTACTCTAAATACTAAACAGTCTTTTTGATAGGACAATTGTCCTGACAATCAAACTTGAATGGAAATCCTCACATTCAAGGGCAAAGTTACTCAGTGAGCCTTTTGGTGATTTTGAAAGCGTGGTTAAAACACGGAGGAAGGAAAAGTAAGAAAGGGAAATGCTGGTTATAACTTGTTTTGACAAGATAGTCCCAAAGGTAGGAAATCTCCTAATTAAGATGTTATCAAATAGTAAATTAATTACATTGAATGTATTCATATCGACATCCAAATTTGTAATTTTCTGCCATTAGTCCAAGTCTAAATGAATTACAAGTTTTTTCTAAAGTAAATCAAAAAACGTTACTACATCTTGAACTTCATTTATGGTCTACACGTAAAAATGAATTCCATATAAAAATAATCAAATAATTAATAAATTATTTAAATCAGAAAACAGAATGGAAGCATTTGGCTACTTTAAAAGTTATGATTAAGATAAAGTTAGGTGTACCTTTTAGTTGAAGCAAAATGATTCTGTACTTTCTCTTTACTGAAATACTTAAAGAGAAGACCTAGTTAAAGAAACCCTGACCTTTCAGTCTGCCTGCTTATTGAAGAATAAAAGAACAAATATTAAACACTAAGAGACAGTTTAGGTCAATCTGGGTCATTCTTTGACTCTGCAGTATAGCAAAGATGATTAGGTTTTTTCCAAGTGTGTGTGTGCGCGTATGTGTATATTCCACATCACGTCTTTTTCTAGAAATATCTTTCCTTTAAGTTGTCTGTTTCCTTCTTGGTTTTGAAGCCCTGGTTTTCAAATACTTTCAGCTACCCCCCAGATATTGATAGATGCATCTCTCTCAGTCCTCACAGCAAAAATAAATCCCAGCAGCATGGCTTTCTTTGCCGACACATGGAATATCACTTTACAAACTTAGTTATGATGGTTGTTTTAATCCTATCAATACTACTGATGAGTAAGGCTTTACTCTGTCATCTGCAATTTGTATTCTTTTACATTCACAGATACAGCCTCTGGGGTCAGGGATTTTGTGTAATTAAAATATGAAGCGATTTTATGGAATTGGAAAACTTCTTAATGCTAAGCTTACTCGTTTTTATTATTCACTTGACCAAAAAGAAAATAAAAACTTAAGAACTTGGTCAGACCAAGAGGCCATCCAGCTCAGTGTCCTGTCTCTATCCCATGGCCAAAGAATGGAGCACTCAGGAAGAGCGTGAGAGCACACTCACCTACCACTGCTTCTGTAGAATATACTCCCAGGCTCAACAGTTTGTATCTCAGACTTTGTGAGCTGGAGACACTGTCTTGCATTTAATACCCATTGATCTACTTCTCTTCTTCTATGAATATGCCTATCACCTTCTGAACCCATGCAAACTTTTAGGATTCTGTAGCAAAGCCTCACTTAGCTTAACCGCATCTCGTGGATAGGAATTTGAAGACGTAACACAGCCCAGCTCCTGCCTGAATACATTTGTATTTTGAGAGGGAAAGGAAAATTAGACGTCTCTTTGTTAGCGGGACGGAAGTTATTAAGCAGCTCTGGGCTGGCTGGATCAAGCTATAGATGTAGAATGAGATAGGGCACAGATAGCTTCATTTTCCTTCCCTGCCTGCAGGGAACTTCTTCCCACACACAAGCACGCAAGCCATATTAGCAATATGCTAAGGCAAGAAAAGGACATGCAGAGGAACTGCATTCTCCAATTTATATATTTTTTCAGGAAGTGAGATACTATGCCTATGCATGTTCCACTTGACATTAACTTCTACTTATAGAAGGCATCTCTTCGTGGTAAACAGCAAGAATAAGCCTTATTTCCATGTCTAAGCTAATCTACAAAATAATTCTCCTACTGCATTCAGTTTATCATCCTGACTAGGAGCTGTGATGGTTTCCTTCTTGAACTCTGTGAAACTAGAAAAACTTGCTGTGCATCCTGCTATAAATTGTAACATTAATATTTTATTATGCCTGTGGAAGCTATACATAAGCAAAAGCTATTCATAAGGTGCTACAAGAACTCTGAAACAAACTTTGATTTTACCTTCTTTAGTTTTAACTTTTCAGGCTGTAGGCTTGGTCTTCACTGCAAGAGAAACTTTTGGAGACTTTTGTTCTAAAGTAGCTCTTGTGTTTTTGAATGACCACTGAAATAAACCTGCAGAGAAACAGGAAGGCTGGGAGACAGATTAATTGGATTTATGCAGTAGACTGCTAGCAGGTGAAGTGCAGAATGGAAATTGTTCTTTTGAGTGTTCTGATAAAAAAAAAAAAATCATGAGTAGTCATAACGGTCAGCCATTGAAAGATCGTCATTTCACTTTTTACTTCACCCCTGCCCCCTAAAATGAGAAAAACTATGCTTCGGGTTTCAAAGGACTTGAAAACATTACGGAAGTTCACCCATGTTAACCTAATTTGTCTTGAAAAAAAAATATCAGATTTTCTCTTCTCTTTTTGAAGGGCCTGACCCTTACAGATTCTTTTCAGGCCTTACTGCAAAGGTAACTTCTCTGAAGGCAGTTTTTCTGAAGTAAAGGTATTCTTAAAATGAAATATAACACAAGTAGTGGAGAACAACTGCCTTGCTGACTGATGGTCTACAGTAACCCCCACTCCTTTGCAGAGCAGCCAGCCTGAACAGAGAGCGTTTTGCGTGGGTACATTTTTGTTAAAATGGGTCACTTTTTTGTAGTCTCTTGATGGATTGCTCCTTTCCCTGATTAACTTCACCTGTGTCGCTACCACTGAGCAGACATACCCGGCTTTACACCAGGGTTTGTGAACACATGAACATTTTATATATATCTCTATATGTCTTTGCTCACATGTGATTGCACTGAAGCGAGTCCAAGTGCTCCTGGAGAACAGAAACCTGAGTGCAAATGGGAGTGGAATGTAGATCCCTCTTAACATAACCCGGACACGAGTTGTGCCAGATCTTCCTCAGACCAAGAGGTCCCCAGGGAAACTCCCCATGGCTATCAAACATTTCAGCTTTGCGTTCCACCCCCTGCCTCAGTGCTCATTATTCAGCACAATCTGTGACGCACTATAAAAATACACATCTTGAGATGAGTGAGTCAGCCTGCTCATTTGCATAGATTGCTCACCAAGTGCAGTGAGAGCCCAGAGGAATGCCCTGATAACTGATTCTAGGGCTGTGCCTTTGGGTATGGGCTGGCTTTGTCCCTGGAGAAGTTTCCCTGCAGCAGTACGATGAGATACACCAGCGGAAGCACCACTGGTTCAGGCCAGCTTTATAAGAACCCCAGCAAGCAATGCTGCTTGAAATAAATAAATAAATACAATGAAAAGAAGCTGCCTGCCCTTCAGACCAGGGATAGAAGGTAGTGTTTGGAGGAGGTCCACACACTTAGTAATATTATTAGGAGTAACAACTGAGCCTCTGATTGTTCACTGTTTTTTGCAGTGTTGGCTGGGCTTTTGGATGCAGCTCATCAGAGCCAGATCACCGAAGCCATCCCCAAGGGTATGGACTCAAAGACTCGAGGAACTCGCTCTGTTTCCAGGCTTGACCAAGATGCCTCCTCTGCTCTTGCCTGAAGAAACGCTACATAGGTAAAGCTGGTCAAGGATGATGTAGCATCCATTAGAAGCATAGCTTTAATGGATGACTGGATTTGTACGTTAAAGGGGTGTAAGAAGAGAGGATTTGTAACTGTGTGCTTAGGATATATAGCCCCTACAATGGGAAACCCTCTGCAGTGGAAAACGTGCACCACGGTTTTGTAGAACAAAAGCACACAAAAAATTTCAAGGCAGCTCCCACCACCTCTGGCGTCACCCCACTCCCACACACAAATAACTGCACATTGTTTAGCCAACAGGATCTGGTCCTTCCGATCTGTTACAAACTGGCAGAGCCAGAAATCCACAAACAAACTTAACACCTTACACCAAAGCCCCACTCACTAACAACCAGGTCACACAGTATATGTAGCTACAGCAACACATCCAGAAATGCCCTGTCAGCTTCTTGTTTTGATGACTTTCTGTACATAGCCTTCCACATGGTCCTGCTTCCCCTAACTTTCTCCATTTGGACCAACTACTACAGCAACGCTTCTAAAATGCCATATACTTAGCAATCTGCCTGTGCTTTCACCCCTTTCTCCTACCATCCTAGAAGAAAAAAACCAAAACCCTATAATAATTGGTAAACTTAGAGTTTCTTAGACCTATATGGCTCACCTCGGTAATGCAGTGATCTCAGTACAGGAAAATGAGAATCCTTGCAGGCTTTTCACTCTTCACTATATTCAGTTCCAGAGGAGGCCTTAATACAAATTCATTCTTCCCTGTAAAATGATACTTCAAGATTTTATCTACTCTTTTAAGTAGCTTTTTTAGGTCATGTGTTTCACTTCCCCATCAGGATCCCACCTAAGATAGACTTTCCAGGCATGTTACTGGATACCAGGACAAAAGAGGTAGTATCCGTGTCTTCATTCAGAGTATGGGACAAAGGCACATAACCAGGCTGGAGAGGAGGACAAGTCAACTTCACTCTCACTTTGCTGGGACTCTAGTTTTCTTCAAGAATATTCTTTCCATGCCTACCGGATGTAGACAAGTCTAAAGGGTGAAAAACGATGAATGAGAATAAATGTCTCCCATCCAAAACCTCTCTACATGAGGGAAACTGCATGGAGCACCAAAATGTGCCAAAGCAAATGCCTCTGAGAAGTGGTATTTCTTTTTCTCTCTATCCTGTCATGCTCCAGCCATCCTCCCGTGCACCACCTTGCCCTGTTGCTTAGGGTGCAAGTGATCCTGAACTTGTGCCTCCAAAGTGCTCCCTTCTACAGAAACAGCAAAGACAGTAGAGTAGGCATCATGTCTTGACAACTTTGTAAAGCTGAAATGGAGACTGTGCCAGATAAAGGCTCCAATGCTGTGTGGGGCACGCTATTTCAGTCTGTATGAGGCGGAGAACTCATTGCTAGAGGTGTTTATACGTGTATTGGCATCAGTGGTGGTGAAATAGTTACTATGGACTGGAGCTGCCTGTCCCAAGGGGTCCAAGTACCACAGACTGCTTTGATGAGAGTCTAATGTATATACTGCAGTGCAATTTAAGCTTTAAGCTATTTTTTGCACTTGTTTCAAGTATGAGATCATCTTTCTCGAATACAGTCATCCCCAAATAGCACAATGCACTTCAGAAAAGGCTTATTAAAACTTTATACAATAGTATTATTGTTTCCTTTTCCCTATTTCGAACACCTCTTGACGTGTTCTATGGTCATGCTTTCCTTTCCCATCACCACACTCCATTGGTGATTCACAGTCATCCTGTGACCAACCACTGCACACACTTATTTTCAACTAATGAAGATAGAGTCTGCAGCAGAGGCTTGTATTATTAGTTAGAGGTTAGCTGACAATTTAATTTTTGCCCCATTTCTTACTTCTCAAAGTCATCTAGTTATTGCAGTTTAAAATGTAATGTAGTTAATGTACTAATTAGGGTTTGATTCTCCCCTTCCAGTTAAATTACTGAGATAAGCAATCGACTCTCAGTTTTGGGTGCATTTTACAATCAAGTTCAACCCTCTAATCTAAATGTTCTTCAGAGTGCAAGGCTGGTTTCTCAGCTATCTGGAATGTCTGGTTATCACTTCCCTGACAGAAACTAGCTCTTTTGCATTGGTAAGTACAGGCAGTACCCAAGCCAAAACGAATAGTGGAAGGAAACACAAACAACAGAGATATGACGTATCATCATACGAGCTTTCTGAATGTGTACAAGCTGCTTTCTGCAATAATTAGTGTGTTACACGTTTCTTAGTTTATACCCGCTACAACAGGTTCTGCTGAATTTTTTGACAGGCAAAACAGGAGAACCATGAACTTAAAAATTACTTAAAGCTCTACGGCGTTTGCATTGGTAGGTAGCTTATTAAAAACCTGAAGATCCAGCAGTACCATAAATGCATTCAACCAATGGAGTGGAGACAGCACCCAGATGCTGCCATATCTTTGGAGAATTCTTCTACCCTCAGCAAAGCATGCAAGAGGAAGCATTCATCTGAGAACCGAGATCCCAGTTTTAATCTCTCATCTGATTATTATCTTCTGTCTTGTAATGGAAACTATGAACAACTTGACAGCAGCATGTAAATGTGTGCATCATAAAAACCAGTGTCTATGAATATCCAGGCTAGATCTAAGGCTTATGATATGGACACACTAATTAAATAATAATATACTAATTCTGCATATAAGTATCTGCAGACTGGATTTCCGAGAGGTAGCAATAGCACAGCTTTCCTGTCCAGTAGGGACCCCTGGTGTTCAAAGTTGTTATAACAACCATAAGCATTCCTAGCAGAAAACGCATCAAATCAATTACTTTGGAATCAACTGCCTCTCTGTGTCCACACAAATTGCAGACTGTTCCTCGGAGGATAAGAAAAAACATGTGGCTCTATTATTGAGCTTCATGTGAGTATCTTACAGCCCTGTCACAGTTTAGTCACAGAATTGTTAGAGTTGGAAGGGACCTTCTAGAGACCATCTGGTCCCACTCCCCTGCCAAAGCAGGGTTGCCCAGAGCACATCACTCAGGAGCATCCAGGCGGGGCTTGAAGATCTCCAGAGAAGGGGACTCCACACCCTCCCTGGGCAGCCTCTGCCAGGGCTCTGCCACCCTCACCCCAAAGAAGTGCTTCCTCAGATTGGAGTGGAACTTCCCATGGTCCAGCTTGTGCCCGTTGCCCCTCGTCCTGTCACTGGGAACCACTGAAAAGAGTCCGGCTCCATCCTCCCTCAACCCACCCTTTAGACACTTATAAGCATTAACAAGGTCTCCCCTCAGCCTTCTCTTCTCCAGGCTAAAGGGCCCCAGCTCTCTCAGCCTTTCCTCATCAGGGAGATGCTCCAATCCCTCCATCATCTTTGTTGCCCTACGCTGGACTCTCTTGTCACAGATGGAGTGATTAACTTCACTAGTTAGAGTGAAGCAGAGAAATATTTATTAAGGTGAAACAGTGATTTAACAAAACCAGTAGTGTGATAAAACCAGTGGTAAATGCGATAGTGTTTACAAGATTCGATGTCAGGGTACACTCTATTATTTACTGCACAGAGGACAGGGTCAGACAGAACTGTCAGGGAGACCCTCCCGTTGAGTCACGAGGTTCAGAAAGGACCCCCTTGCTTTCTAAACTCCTTCTCAGAGAGGAGTCTAGGTGCGGCTGGATCCAATCCTAGTCCCAGACTTGGTCAACGGTTTATGTCTAAAGGATTATATATGCACAATTAATCCTTTACATTACTTAGATAAAACTTCAAAGTTTAGCATGCTATTAGTCACTTACCGAAACTCTGTTGCGGCAAGGATTCCCTCAACCTCGAGGAGTAGAACCAGAAATTTGTTGCAGCAAGAAATCTCTCAACCTCGAGGAGCAGAACCTTCAGTGAGCATCCTCACCAAAGGGGAGATCCTGGCGTGCAGCCTGCTGCCATACAGGAGAGCTCAAAGGGCTCTTGGGCTGTCCACTATTTATACAGTAATATAATTGACCTATAGTCATATTTTCATGGCAACAAAATTTCTAGGTCCCCACTCCAGACAGTATTTTGACTATGCTGCCAGCCATCCCCCAGAGACCGGGTGCAAGTTATCACAGCTGCTGTTGTGATGGCCGTGGTGGCCAAGGCCGGGCAGGAGCCGAGAGGGAGGGGGGGGGCAAACCAGGGAGAGCACACCGCCACATCTCTCCAGCAGTTCCCTGTCTCTCTTGAACTGGGGAGCCTAGAACTGGACGCAGGATTCCAGTTGTGGCCTCACCAGCGCAGAGGAGAGGGGGAGAATGACCTCCCTCCACCTACTGGCCACACTCTTCCCTGTGCAGCCCAGGATCCCATTGGCCCCCTTAGCAACAAGGGCACACTGCTGGCTCATGGATAGTTTACTGTCCACGAGGACCCCCAGATCCTTCTCTAGTCCTGCAAACGCTTACATGGTGTCCCCCATTGTCATGGTATGGAGCAGAAGTTGGTGACAGAGGACATCCCTACAGCTTTACTACCCTAACGACAGGCTTCTGGGTCTGGTCTGCAAGGAAATTTTGCTCAGTCCTTGCCAATTTCCTGGTGCACGAGGCTCTCCTCATTCTCCTGGGATATCCTACCTTTCTTGTCTCTCACAGGGGCAGCTGTAGCAAACCAACGCAGCTTGGAAAACAGCCGTGAAATACTGCGCGATTGCTGCCTTAACCCACAGACCTAAAGCTCTCCGTTGCTTTCTTCTGATCAGTTGCATCAAAATTACTGAGTTTACCTTAACAAAAATGAATGAATCAACTGCCACATCATTATTGTTTTAAATTAACTGCCACAAGCCGCAGTGCACTTTGAGACAGGCTACTGAACACACATCTACCACGCAGAATGTTACAAAACCTCCTACCTGCATTTAAAATTCAATTTTTGTTGCAGAAACCGATTGCTGAAAATCATGTTTTGTCCTGGAACCTTGTGTTTGACACCTTTGTTGCCCTGATCTAGCCCAGATCTGTGTTCTGTTCCTCTCCCTGCCCTAAGCATCTTCCTTCATTTTTCTCTCTTCATTCAGACTCTTGGTTTTCCGGAAGCGGGGAGGGAGGTATTCTGCCTTTTCCAGGCAAATTCTATTTTATGTCTAATTATGTCTATGTGAGAAGATTGCCTCTAGCATTCCTAGAAATAACTAATGCTCTTGCGGTTCTCTGCTGTTTTCTGCTTCTTGACTCGACAAGGCATTTGTAGACCTCTTTTACCTGGAACTAAGGTGCCTTTGTTCTGTACTGCATCCTAAGGAGCCATCACAAGGACCTTTTCAGAGTCACCAGCACAGGTTCAAGGAATATTATAACATCAGAGGGGAAGTACCCTAGGAATACATCCTTATTCTACAAACCAGCATGAAGGATTGTTAAAAAAATGAAAAGTATTTCTGGTACAATTTAAGTTAACAGCGTTACCATTTAACTTCACAAACAAAATTTTCACATACTTCTGCAGCAGCTGTGTAACACAATTAGCACTCCAGCGAGAACATATGAAAATGCCACAGGCATTTAGTGGCTCGGGAACATGGGAAAACCAGCCTCACCTTCCCTCCCTTTTCTTCCTGTTTGGCTCCTTTGGTAAGCATAAGCAGCTGATTTTGTTTAGCTTTTAGTCACTAGCCCAACGACTCGGCAGAGGGAGGAAAGGTATTTAATTCTAGTATTTTCCATTTAACTGCTTACAGTATTCTCCCATGCTTCCCACCAAGCAAGTCCCAACGACAGTCAGCCAGGCACTGCTGCATGATTTGTTTTTCAAAACAGCAGCATTTATTTCCAAGAATGAGCATTTCCAATTGAAAGGCTACTTTAACACCAGCTGTGTTCTTCACAGGCAGACCAAAACCCCAGAAATAATCATTCAAAAAACCCCAAAACAAACAAACTAAAAAAAAATAAAATTCCACAGCCTTAGGCGAACCCAGGCTTGTAAGCACTACAGAAAAACCATGGGCATGCCTCCTCTGCCTGCCCCACTGAAGACCAGGCCACTCTCGGCTCTCCCGGGCCAGCTCCACGCCTCCCTGGGAGCTCACTTCCCGCATGGAGGGCTCAACACAGGGGGAAGACCCCAGCCCCAGGGCCCCCCAGGCCCCAGACCCAGGACCCTCTTGGCACCAGGGCTCAGGCACCAGGCTCCCCTGGCACCAGGTCCCCAGGACCCCCCAGCACCAGGGCCCAGGCCCCAGGACCCCCCAGCACCAGGGCTCCTTCAGCACCAG
>NW_015091198.1:22314-22933 GCF_001431845.1 Calidris pugnax | reverse complement strand
AGGAGGCACCAGGGCCCACCAGGGCCCCTCAAACCCCCGGGTCCCCCCAGCACCAGTACGCAGGCCCAGCCGGTCTGAGGCCACTGTCCCACACCGTAACCAAGCAAAGAAAAACCCTCCCCCGGTTCCGCGGCCGCGCAACTGAGCGCAGCGGAACAACCACCGCGCGCTCCCGCGACTGCGCGTCGAGGCACCGCCCTCCCTGTGCCAGCAGCCAATGGGAGCCGCCCGCGCCCGGCCAATGGCGTGGCGGGGGGGCGGTGCGTAGCGGCCGCGGGGCGGGTCCGTGTTCCGGCGGGGCGGTGAGCGGCGGGGGCCGGCGGCGAGCGGAGGGGGCTCAGCGGCCGCCGGTGTCCGGGCCATGCACTCCCTCGCCCAGGAGATCCGCAGCTTCTCCAGGGCCAACCTGCGGAAGCAGCGCACCCGCGTGACGACGCTGACCGGCCGCAGGATCATCGAGACGTGGCGCGGCGCCTGCCTGCAGGTGGAGGAGGACGAGGAGGCGGCTCCCGGCGGCGGCGGCTACGTACCGGACCTCAGCGCCGACCTCCAGGTCGGAGTGGTGAAGCCCTGGTTGCTGCTGGGTGAGTGGGAACGGGGCCGCGGGGGGGGGGATCGG
>NW_015091198.1:0-21968 GCF_001431845.1 Calidris pugnax | reverse complement strand
GGGGATGGGGACGGAGATGAGGATGGAGAATGGGGATGGGGATGGGGACGGGGACGGAGATGAGAATGAGGATGGGGATGGAGAATGGGGATGGGGACGGAGATGAGGATGGGGATGGGGATGGAGATGAGGATGGAGAATGGGGATGGGGACAGAGAATGGGAATGGGGAGATGGGGATGGGGACGGAGAATGGGGATAGAGAAGAGGATGGAGATGGGGACGGAGGTGGAGAACGGGGATGGGGAGATGGCGATAGGGACGGAGATGAGGATGGAGAATGGGGATGGGGAGATGAGGATGGGGTTGGAGAATGGGGATGAGGATGGGAAGATGGGGATGGGGACGGAGATGAGGATGGGGACGGAGATGGAGAATGGGGATGGGGATGGAGAATAGGGATGGGGACGGAGATGAGGATGGGGACGGAGATGGAGAATGGGGATGGGGATGGAGAATAGGGATGGGGACGGAGATGAGGATGGGGACGGAGATGGAGAATGGGGATGGGGATGGAGAATAGGGATGGGGACGGAGATGAGGATGGGGACGGAGATGGAGAATGGGGATGGGGATGGAGAATAGGGATGGGGACGGAGATGAGGATGGGGACGGAGATGGAGAATGGGGATGGGGATGGAGAATAGGGATGGGGACGGAGATGAGGATGGGGACGGAGATGGAGAATGGGGATGGGGATGGAGAATAGGGATGGGGACGGAGATGAGGATGGGGACGGAGATGGAGAATGGGGATGGGGATGGAGAATAGGGATGGGGACGGAGATGAGGATGGGGACGGAGATGGAGAATGGGGATGGGGATGGAGAATAGGGATGGGGACGGAGATGAGGATGGGGACGGAGATGGAGAATGGGGATGGGGATGGAGAATAGGGATGGGGACGGAGATGAGGATGGGGACGGAGATGGAGAATGGGGATGGGGATGGAGAATAGGGATGGGGACGGAGATGAGGATGGGGACGGAGATGGAGAATGGGGATGGGGATGGAGAATAGGGATGGGGACGGAGATGAGGATGGGGACGGAGATGGAGAATGGGGATGGGGATGGAGAATAGGGATGGGGACGGAGATGAGGATGGGGACGGAGATGGAGAATGGGGATGGGGATGGAGAATAGGGATGGGGACGGAGATGAGGATGGGGACGGAGATGGAGAATGGGGATGGGGATGGAGAATAGGGATGGGGACGGAGATGAGGATGGGGACGGAGATGGAGAATGGGGATGGGGATGGAGAATAGGGATGGGGACGGAGATGAGGATGGGGACGGAGATGGAGAATGGGGATGGGGATGGAGAATAGGGATGGGGACGGAGATGAGGATGGGGACGGAGATGGAGAATGGGGATGGGGATGGAGAATAGGGATGGGGACGGAGATGAGGATGGGGACGGAGATGGAGAATGGGGATGGGGATGGAGAATAGGGATGGGGACGGAGATGAGGATGGGGACGGAGATGGAGAATGGGGATGGGGATGGAGAATAGGGATGGGGACGGAGATGAGGATGGGGACGGAGATGGAGAATGGGGATGGGGATGGAGAATAGGGATGGGGACGGAGATGAGGATGGGGACGGAGATGGAGAATGGGGATGGGGATGGAGAATAGGGATGGGGACGGAGATGAGGATGGGGACGGAGATGGAGAATGGGGATGGGGATGGAGAATAGGGATGGGGACGGAGATGAGGATGGGGACGGAGATGGAGAATGGGGATGGGGATGGAGAATAGGGATGGGGACGGAGATGAGGATGGGGACGGAGATGGAGAATGGGGATGGGGATGGAGAATAGGGATGGGGACGGAGATGAGGATGGGGACGGAGATGGAGAATGGGGATGGGGATGGAGAATAGGGATGGGGACGGAGATGAGGATGGGGACGGAGATGGAGAATGGGGATGGGGATGGAGAATAGGGATGGGGACGGAGATGAGGATGGGGACGGAGATGGAGAATGGGGATGGGGATGGAGAATAGGGATGGGGACGGAGATGAGGATGGGGACGGAGATGGAGAATGGGGATGGGGATGGAGAATAGGGATGGGGACGGAGATGAGGATGGGGACGGAGATGGAGAATGGGGATGGGGATGGAGAATAGGGATGGGGACGGAGATGAGGATGGGGACGGAGATGGAGAATGGGGATGGGGATGGAGAATAGGGATGGGGACGGAGATGAGGATGGGGACGGAGATGGAGAATGGGGATGGGGATGGAGAATAGGGATGGGGACGGAGATGAGGATGGGGACGGAGATGGAGAATGGGGATGGGGATGGAGAATAGGGATGGGGACGGAGATGAGGATGGGGACGGAGATGGAGAATGGGGATGGGGATGGAGAATAGGGATGGGGACGGAGATGAGGATGGGGACGGAGATGGAGAATGGGGATGGGGATGGAGAATAGGGATGGGGACGGAGATGAGGATGGGGACGGAGATGGAGAATGGGGATGGGGATGGAGAATAGGGATGGGGACGGAGATGAGGATGGGGACGGAGATGGAGAATGGGGATGGGGATGGAGAATAGGGATGGGGACGGAGATGAGGATGGGGACGGAGATGGAGAATGGGGATGGGGATGGAGAATAGGGATGGGGACGGAGATGAGGATGGGGACGGAGATGGAGAATGGGGATGGGGATGGAGAATAGGGATGGGGACGGAGATGAGGATGGGGACGGAGATGGAGAATGGGGATGGGGATGGAGAATAGGGATGGGGACGGAGATGAGGATGGGGACGGAGATGGAGAATGGGGATGGGGATGGAGAATAGGGATGGGGACGGAGATGAGGATGGGGACGGAGATGGAGAATGGGGATGGGGATGGAGAATAGGGATGGGGACGGAGATGAGGATGGGGACGGAGATGGAGAATGGGGATGGGGATGGAGAATAGGGATGGGGACGGAGATGAGGATGGGGACGGAGATGGAGAATGGGGATGGGGACAGAGAATGGGAATGGGGAGATGGGGATGGGGACGGAGAATGGGGATAGAGAAGAGGATGGAGATGGGGACGGAGGTGGAGAACGGGGATGGGGAGATGGCGATAGGGACGGAGATGAGGATGGAGAATGGGGATGGGGACAGAGAATGGGAATGGGGAGATGGGGATGGGGACGGAGAATGGGGATAGAGAAGAGGATGGAGATGGGGACGGAGGTGGAGAACGGGGATGGGGAGATGGCGATAGGGACGGAGATGAGGATGGAGAATGGGGATGGGGAGATGAGGATGGGGTTGGAGAATGGGGATGAGGATGGGAAGATGGGGATGGGGACGGAGATGAGGATGGGGACGGAGATGGAGAATGGGGATGGGGATAGGGATAGGGATGGGGATGGAAATGGGGAGGCCTGCCGCCCAAAAAGCCACGGTTTATCCCGCAAAACAAGCTGGGGAGTGGGGAAGGGGTCCAGGAGCTTCCCTGGGGTGGTGGTTTAGCACCAACCAGGTGGCTTTGCCCACAGGGTCGCAGGATGCGGCGCACGACCTGGAGACCATGAGGAAGCATAAGGTAACGTTGCAGGGAGAGCAAAACGCCTCTGGCACAGCGCTGGCTGGCGGATTTTTATTTTTTTTTTTTAAGTGAGAAAGCCTGAAATGTTCTCAAGTAACTTAAAAAAAACTGTATTACATTTGCATGTTTAAGGGGCTGCTGCATTTGCAGATGGATGGATGGTGGATGGATGGGAGCTTCACAAGAAGCTGGAATAATTTGCTGCCAGACTGATAGTGATTGTTCAGAGCTGTTGAATGGGCAGATTCCCACTTTGCCGTAGACATTTCAGTTTCAGGCACTGGGCAGCCTCAGGCCGGCTTGCCTTACAGGGGTCAGCGAGGCAAGAAAAACAAAGCATCAGCTCCAAGTCTGTCCCAAACTTTGGTCTTTTTTACTCTGTTACAGTAATGGGGTGATAAGGCCTTCGGACAGTGGTGCTTCTGCAGGACAGGGAGTGCACCAGTCTGGCATCTGGTGCCACCTAAATGTCACCTCGCTGTGAGTTAAAATGATCCAGAACCTGGCCGTAGCCTGAACAGAGCAGAGGTGGCAGGAGGCCAGCAGTGGTCTCACCTGCCAAAGTGCAGGTATAGTTTACTCTGAAGTCCTTCTGCTCCAGTAAACAGTAACTCAGTAGGAGGAACATTAAGCTGGTGGGCTAGGGCAGGCTTGAAATTTGGGGGATTGTTGGGTGGTCTGTTCTCTCATTCCTATTGCTTTCTCTTTTATTGTCCATCTGTGCGCTGACAGCTCCCTTTTCTGTTGAAAATTCTTAATTTAGTCTGTGTTTGGTTGGGCACAGATCTTCTCGTTTCCTCTCTAAAGGAAGAAAACTCAAGTTTATCACAATATATTTTAACATCGTAAAATTTTGCTTGGAGAAAAGCACACCATAGACAGCGTATGTATGTAAAACTGAGCGATGCAGTTGTGTTAGTTACAATCTGTGTATACCTAAAGAATAATCCACCTTTGCTACTGCTGATCTTGCTTGCTGTCTTCAGAAAATGTCTTTTTCTTTTTTTTTTCCTTTCCCTTTTTTTTTTACTTAGGTTACTCATGTTCTAAATGTGGCATATGGAGTACAAAATGCCTTCCTCGATGACTTTACATACAAGACTATTTCTATTCTGGATCTCCCAGAAACTGATATTACCTCCTATTTCCCAGAATGTTTCGAGTTTATTGAGACAGCCAAGACCCAGGTAAAGTATATAAATAATGAATGCTACTAGTATCCTGTCTAAATTATTTATTACCCTATTTAAAATCTAAAGTAGTTTTTCTTGTCAAAAGAAAGTATGGTACCAAACAGTTTTGCCATTGCCTTTTTTAATTTTAAGTAGAAAATCCAAGCAGTTTCTAGGTACTCCTAGAGATGTGGCACTATTGTTAAGCCCCATTCCCTCTATTATTGTTTTTTGTTTGTTTGTTTGTTTGTTGGGTTTTTTTTTGTTGTTGTTGTTGTTGGTTTTGGTTTTGGTTTTTTTTTTAGAATGACTGTCTTGCATGTTTTAGAGAAATGCTTCTTTATTAGGGTTGGAACAGTGGTTGACTTCACCCATCATGATCCCGTCGTAAGTCCAAGTCACTACATCTAACAGAGGAAAACTTCACTTTCTATAATTTATCTATTGGGGTTCTTGTTTTGGATTAGCAGAAAGCCTTTTACAGATCTGTGTGTTTTGTCATCAGCTGCCCACCATCCTTGTGCTTTTCCTTCATCGTGTATTGAAGATGCAACACACTGAGCTATGAATTCACATACTGTTATGTACCAAGGCTGTCAGAAAATGTGTTACTCTTGGAGCCAACCGGTGATTTTTAACTACTAACAAAACCCTGAAAAAGACACGGTGTAGGAAATAGGGTGAAGGGACTCCTTCTGGGGTTGCTTGGTGGACCTGTCTGTAACCAAGACCATCCGTGACTCCTACTAGTTAAATTGAAGCTTATTGTGTCATTTATGGCCACCATTTGCTTTGGTATCAAAACTATGACTTGAAAAATGAACCTTTACTGCATGTTATTCCACCATATCTACCATATTCATTATTTATGCAGATTGGGATAAAAGAAGATAATCTTGCCCTAGCTGTCTTTGTGTCACACAATGTTCTTTCCTTCTCTCATTTATCATTTATGAGCTATGTGATACACATTGTCACTTAATGACCTTTTCAAGGTTTCTAGTTACAGTTTCCACTTAATTTCTAAATGAGACTTGCCATTCATAACTGCATGGTGTTGCTTCCTGCCTCTGGTGTTTATGGTCCAGTTACTACTTCGTGAGCTAAGGAGTTTTCCTGAAAACTTTTACAGCAATATTAACAGTTTTCTAACAGGAGAGTTGGGTAAAAGACCAGGTAATTGGTGCAGTAGGTCTTCTCCAGGATCATGAAGCATGTGATAGTAGTACGCAGAGACAGGTCTCTGGGTGGTTTGAATCCCTGTGTTTGCTTTGTCAAAGTAGTGTTAAAAGAGCCTATGATAAATGGTATCATGAAGTGTTCTCCTGTATAAGTGATCACAAAGAGATATTACTGTTTCATCTCCTAACGCAGGGGAGGGAGAGATGTTTGCTGGTGAGAGAGCATGATCTATGAGAAATTATAACTAGAACATGGTTAACTTGATGAAGGAGTGTGAGAGCGCTTAAATTTGACAGTAAAGCTTGCACTGTTCAGTAAGTCACTGCCAGCTGGTACTTGTAACAGGACTGGCTCTTCTAAAACTGTTAACTTCTCAAGTCTGCAGACACCATGGTACAAATTCTGATACTGATCAGGTATGTTTTTTCTTCTAGGCTCCATGTTAGCTGGCAGATTTTCCACGACGTGTTAGATGACCCATGTCAAATCATAGTGCTGTGAACGGGGGATATTTTGACCTTTCTGTTTAATATCTAGTCATAAAACATCTAAAATCTTGTCTTTCCAGGCTCTGGGAGGAAATCTTAGCTCATTCATAACCATCTCTCCTTACTGCTCCCTCTCTCCCTCCTAAAAAGTAAGCCCTGGCACTACTGCAAAGTAGAGTGCATCCTTAAGGAGCTACACTTACTCCATGGCTCTTCACCAAAAGCTTTAGGCTTTTTCAGTTCTTTCCTCAGTAAGGTTTTTTTTTTTTTCCCCACTGTGTATAACCACTGTATAATCACTGTTTCTCATGGTGGAGGCAGGTTTTGTTTCTCTCTCCCTGTATAAAACAAAAATTAAACAAACCCAAACAACTTGGTCGTGATTCTTAAGAAGTTCTTGCAAGACCATGGACCATTTCTGGGTAGGCAAAGGTTAGGCTATGATGATAGTAGCAGGGAGTGCTCAGTAAATGAAGATTCATTTCATATCTACAGTCAGGTGTTTTTTTTTTTTAGTTTTATTCTGTATTCGCATCTAATAGAAATTTAGTTAAGAATTGCATGGCAAATTCATCTTCGTATAAAGAAACGACAGGGTGTAGCAAAGGAAGATAAATGTTCCCAGTATGAAATTGGATTTAATGTAATTGCCCCTGTTCATTCATGTTCAGTGATTTTCAGGTTTGTTCCATGGACATCACTGTATAATTTTTGGCAATGTACAACAGAACAGTCATTAAAAAAACAAACAAAAAAGCCTTAAAAGAAATGTGAAGGAGGAAAATAAAGCATGAACTGTACGAAGAAAAAAAATTTATTACTTTCAATACTTATTTTTTACCCTCAGTGCCACTGCTAGATAGCAATCTCAATTATGGCACATGATGTCTGAAAACCACCCCCCCACATTGAATCAGTAAAAACTACTCCAGATGGACAATGGATAGTCTGCTTTGCGCTCTGCTGTAGTCTGTGTGATCAGGAAACGTGCCTCTGGGAATGTGAGAAAGGGAGTGAAGATGACGTTTTCCAGCAGACAGTGCGAAGGAGATGTGATTTCCATCACCAAAAAAAATAGAAATAAATAATGGTGTTACTGCGATTCATTGTGCCGGGGTGCAGGAGCTTAGATGCAGTTCTCAGCTCTGCCATAATCTTGTGTTAACTTCAGCAACTCATTCTTCTAGCGTCAGTTTCGTATTTCTTTAAGGATAATAACACTCAATTTCATACTTCTTTGTCTTTTTATTTAAACTGGAAGATTTTTGGAGCAGGAACCGTTTTCTGCTATGGATGTTTAATAACATACCAGATAATTGCAACTCCCAGATCTGTAACCTCAGTCATAACCTTCCTGGAAAGGAACCCTCATGGTTACAAGGCCTTTTTTTTTTTTTTTTCCCTTTGGGTAAAATGCTCATTGAATAATTTGTGCTTGCTGTGGGCAAACAGAGCAGGCTGATTGTGTCTAGAATGTATCTCTTTAGCCTCAAATCTCTGTCATGTTTCAGTATGTTTATTCAGAATATGTAGATGCTAGGGATTTGGGGTTTTATTTTTTTTTTGGTGAAAGTGGCTCAGCTTGGACGGAGCCTTTTCCAGGTCATAGTTGGGTGCACAAACATGACAAGATCACAAAGCCTGGGTGTTGCAAACGTTGCCTAAGCCACGCTAGACTGTCTCGTTGTCTTTTAAGTAGGATAAAAAAAAATTATCCTTCAGGATGAGCCTGAATTTAAACCCCCAGGAGATGTATTTGTGAATTTATGGGACGTTCAGTAGCATTGGATTTTGCTCCTCTGTCCCCCGGTTACGCGACCTTAGTTGCACCAGCTGTACCAACCACTACAGTTGGACCAAGGGGGTAGCGGGGAGGTAGAGATTGGTTACAAATCACACGATATCTCTTCTGGTTTTTCTGTTCCCATGTGTGATCCTCCTTACCCAGATTCTTCACCCAAGAACTCTGGGGTAGGCAAGGAACGTGTGACTGAAACTACAAGGTGTTCTAAGATCTGCCGCTGTGCCTGGCTGTTTGCTCCCTTGCTATGTTTTTAACCTAGTAACAAGACACCCTCCATACTGGAAATAAATTTATTTTTAGATCGGCACCCAATTAGATCAGGTAGATTAGTGTCCCGGGTGTCTGTGATGGTGGGTTTTACAGGAGGGGGCTGCTGCAAGGTCTTGGGGAAAGAGACGGAGGAATGGTTTTTTTTAAGTTCTAAGGTATGAATTAGGTTTGAAGTATTTGGTAGTAATAAAATGGCTTTGGTTAGAAAAATATTTAATTTGGGACTCTGTGTTTGGAGTTACTTATATGTGTAAATATTTAACTTTCAGCTCAGCGAGGAGCTTTTAATCCTAACAGATTTTATGTAAAGTTTATAGTACCTATTACTACTTAATGAATATGCCAACTAATGTTTAATTTTTTTCTTGAAGGATGGTGTGGTGCTGGTCCACTGTAACGCAGGAGTCTCTCGTGCAGCGGCCATAGTCATCGGATTTCTAATGAATTCAGAAAGACTGAGTTTTGCTAGAGCCTTCTCCTTGGTGAAAAAGGCAAGGCCTGCAGCTTGTCCAAATCCCGGCTTCATGGAGCAGCTTCACAAGTACCAAGAACAGAACATAAAAGCAAATGGAAGCATAAATGACCACGACTGATCAAAAGGGAGAATTGAAACGATCCGTTTTGACTCTACAGTAACAGATGTTGGATGTACTTTTAACCTGTCATCTTGCAGTCCCCTTTCACACGTGCATTTTAAAGTTTTTCTCTACACTTTTTTCCTGTGCCCCACCTTCAACCCCCCTCTTTTTTTCAGCACTTAGCATATATAAATGCCGAATGGTATTCCACGGCGTTCAGAGATGATTTTGCCCAAGAACAAGCTCTTTCTAGAGTGCTAATAAAAAGATAAAAGTTCACTTTTCCTTGAAATATTAGGGAAAAAAAACCAGAATTATGTTCTTTATTGAAGCATCAGAAAATGCAGGCACTAGAGTAAGGAAATAAAATACTGGAGATGTTGCCCTGTTTAATACTAAACCAAATTATGCGTTCTAGTTAGATACAAAAACCTAGATAATGTTCGTGCAATAAAGTACCTTCATAGCGGTTTTTAAATTTATATTTGCAACAACGAGGATTTTGTGGAATTTTGTGGGCTGGCCGGCGTTAAATATTTTTGGAAATTAAACCAGAGGAGTTTTGAGGACACTCAGGGTGTGTGTAGGATGCTTTAAGTTGTCAGTTTCTCAGCGCCGAGGGGCTTGAGGCGCCATCACCCTGATGTTTTCCAGCTCAGGAAAACAAGCCGGCGGGGGTTTTGATTTTGGCCTCCGCGCCGGTTCTAAAGAGTTCTGATATGTTAAATATGCAATAAAGTGAGAGCAGCTGCCTTCGGGTAACACTTTGTGCGAGAGGGATGTGAAAAGGTGTGGCTCCAAGAACGGGGTAGGCCGCGGCCTTCCCCGCTGCTTCGTCAGCTCCGGGCGGCGCGGAGGGCGGGACGGAAGAAACGTCGGGACGGAAGTTCCGTCCCGTTTGAAAGCGCCCGGCGGAGCTCCCGAGATGGCCGCCTTCGCCGCGGAGCCGGCGCCCGCAGGTAAAAAGGGGGACCCGCCGTGGCGCCTCTGAGCGTAGGGGGTTGTGGGTCGCTCCAGGCCGGGGGAAGGCCTTGGTGGAAAGGCCGCCGGGCTGGAGCGGGGCGATGGGAGGCGGCGGCAGGCCGGCGGTGGCGGCAGGGCTGCGGGGAAGCCGCCAAGGGACCGGCGTGAGGCCGCGGTGCTCTCTGGAAGCGCCTTCCCCGGGCTGGGGCGCGGAACCGGCCCCTCTGGCGGGGGAGGAGGATCTAGCCTCGGCGTGATCTTTCCACCTTTCCAACCTTCAAACCCACCCAGACCCCGTAATTATCCTCAAAACCAGCAATCCAGCATGAACCAAAGAAGTGTATTTTAACCATAACGTCTCAGCGTGGTAGGTGTTGCAGCCGCAGAAAAACTGCGGGATGGTGACAGACTTTACTTGCTTAGAAATTTATAAGAACCATGTTGGTCTCTTACTGTATATTGTTTTATGTTTCTTTCCTAGAACGACCATTTAAACCATGGACAAGCTCATCTCTTCCCTGTTTTTAAACTGTTTTCTTTTTTTTTTTTCATTAATGCAGGAGCTGAGCCCATGACTCTTGGTTCCCCAACATCTCCAAAACCAGGAGCTAGTGCTCAGTTTCTTCCTGGATTCTTGATGGGGGATTTACCTGCACCTGTGACCCCACAAACACGTGCTTTAAGCGGCCCTGCAGTTGGTGTAATGGAAATGAGGTCTCCACTACTGGCAGGTCAGAATTGGTCTCTTCTCCATCCCTCCCAAATACAAGTGGCTTAGGAAATTACTTATGAAATTGACAATAATCATGTGAATTTCACCTGACTGCAAAGGGGTTTATTCCAAGCTCAGAGTCTCAACTCCAGAGAAGGGGGAGCAGTCAGATTCTAACACAGGCCTCCCCAGAGGCGTGGTTAATTATGTCCCTGGAACTGAAAACTTGCTGGGAGGAGGGGGCTTTGTAGAATCTGCTGTAGCCCTCTTGTGTGTGTTTAGAGGCTTTTTGTGTTTGTTTTTTATTTGTGTGGGGTTTTTTTTCCCTTGGGGTGAACCCAGGGAAAGTGTTCAGAGATACGTCAAGGTTTTCCAGTCAGTCTAATTCTCTGTTCTGCTGGAAGTCCCAAAGTTTACCAAACAGGAGAGCAGCTGCCTGACCTTCCTCCTGTCTAAATGCAAGCTCATCCCTGCTCTCAAGAGCTTCCATTTTACTTCAGTACAAAATGACCTGGGGAGGGAAGGCATTTGGAGAGAGGGAATGTGGCAGCCTGTGCAGCGTCTGTGTGCACTGTGGAAGGGTTCTTTAGCATGTAGAATGTCTTGAGTCTTAAAAGCCTGGCTTTGGCTTCTTGGCTAGAGGGGAGCTAGTCTCTGAAACCATGAAAATCCAGCACCAACCTGCCTTAAGGCAGGAAGATGTAGCTGTGCTGGGAACTTCTGGAAAAGATCAAGTGGGTGTGACAGTGACTCGACTGGGTTACTAAGAGGTCTGAAAGTTTGAGATGACACTTGTGTCAGGCAGCAGGTTGTGACACGGGTGTGAAATTCTTCCCTAGAACATGCCAACCTGAAGAGTTTGGTGGGCCAGATGGTTTTGTAAAATCCCAGTGAAAGAATCTTTCCCGGACGAATTTCCTGTTGAAGTTCGAAGAATGTGTAGCAGTGGAGTAAAACTCCAAGACTTCTCAGGCCTTTGTTCCTTTTCATTTCAGGAGGATCTCCCCCACAACCAGTAGTCCCTACGCATAAAGATAAAAGTGGTGCTCCACCTGTTAGAAGCCTGTATGATGAATTATCTAGTCCTGGACTTGGCTCAACCCCTCTAAGCTCAAGAGTATCAGTAAGTGGCTTAGATACTGGCTTGTTATTGGCAGAAAATGTGAGATAGTTTAGTGCTTCAGAGAATTCTTTTAACTTGTTTTTGTCAAGTGTTGTAGCAAAATGCCCAGTGAGTCTTCAGCTGGTGCTGTGGCTTAGTCTGGTGGCCTGGTGTGCCTGTTCCTGTGTGGCTTGAATGCAAGCTGCAGTTTTGTCTCCTCTTGGAGTTTTGGTACTGTAGAGAATGACCAATGCAAATCCTGCCTCTGCTGTGTCATGCTGTGCCATGACAAATGCAGACCTGTCCCAGCTTTGCACCTTCATGTGTTGGGCTGCTGATGGACTGAAGGGTGCAAATATGTGTTATGTAACATGGGGATTGTTGTTGGAGATTTTTCGCATCCTATTTCCTAAAGCTCACCTTAAGGGTAACTGAGCTTTCTTCTTTTAGACCTTGTAAGGCTGAGCAGTCTTGCCTGTTGCGTAAGTTTCTTGGAAATGATCTCTGCTGATCTGAGAAGTGTACCTGTGAGAATGATTTGTTATGCTTTCTGTGTTTTCATACAGGCCAGCTTTTCTGTAGCCCAGAGCCCGTTGGTTGGAACAATGCCATCAACTCCTGGACCAGGTAGATATCCTGTCCAGATACAGATAATTGACTTTTTTACTGCTTTGCTTAATGGACAAAAATAATGACACTTGAAGCTGCACCAACTCCTTGCAAATTTAGGAAGGAGTTGTGTGTTTCTTTACTAACTTCTCAAAAGGGATTTGGATGTGAAATACTTTTCCACTCTGACTGAACTGCCATCAGCTTTACTTACTCCCTCTTCAAAATGTCAACTGAGTGCAGAGGTGGCTGCACTTGAGTGAAGCCCCTGAGATGGATGGGTCTCCTTCCATCTTCGTAGTGTTTCCTATCTTCTGTATCTTCTCTCCCAAGCTCTTCCATAAGCAAGTGAAGTGCTTGAGACTGACTTGATTCTTTCAGTTCAGGCTCCTGAGCTTGTCTGCCTGGCAAAAGTCATTTGTTAAAGATGCTGTTTCAATTTAACAGCTCCAAGTATGCTCAGTCCTGCAAGTGTTGGGCAGCCTAGGAAGACGACCCTCTCTCCTGCGCAGCTAGATCCTTTTTATACTCAGGGTGATTCCCTAACTTCAGAGGATCAGCTTGATGGCACATGGGTAACAGTATTTGGGTAATTGGAAAAATCAGGGGTGCAATGGTGGCAGCGTGTGGGAAGAGGTTCTTGGCCGTTGCTGTTGTCTGGCATTCCTGGGTTCTGCCGCAAATCCAGCTGTGGTTAAAGCCAGCAAATGCACCTCTGTTAGCGAAGCCCCTGACCTTAAGCTGCCTGTTATTTTTGTCAGGTTAGGAAGGCAGCTTCCACCCCTGAGGTGTGGTGGAGTGAAAAAGCCCAGAAGAGACTATTCCTCAAGTTGCTGCTTCTAAAAGGGCATGAACACCCTGGTCTCTTTTGGATTTCTAAAAAACCTTTGTAGGGTTCTGTTTCAGCAACGGAATTCACCCAGCATTTTCTTTGTATTTTTTTTCCATCTTTTAGATTCCCTCAAGCATCAGCGTCTTACATTCTTCTACAGTTTGCTCAGTATGGAAACATATTAAAGCATGTGGTATGTCTGAGTTTGGGATTAATTTCTTGATATGTTCTGGTTCCTTCTTTAAAAGGCTGAATGTCACAATTGTGCCTTAATCTCATCTAGATGTCCAACACGGGAAACTGGATGCACATTCGGTATCAGTCTAAGCTGCAAGCCCGGAAAGCCCTGAGCAAAGATGGAAGAATTTTTGGTGAATCTATCATGATTGGTGTCAAGCCATGCATAGATAAAGTAAGTTAACAGCTGCTTCTATTTGAGCAGAAGGTGCTCTGCTTTTGGGCTTCCTCTTTATTTGCCTTGAGGTCTTTGATTCTTTTCCTTTTTGAACTGCAAAGCCTGGGAAGTGAAGTTCAGTAGGTGGAGTCTCCTGCACCTGCCATGAGTTTTTCTGAAGTGTTGGACACGGCTTCCTGCTGAGAAGGGTCACGCGTGGAACCCTCTGTGCTGCTGGGAAGTGCTAGTGCACAGGGTTGTGTTGCTGTGCCAGATGGGAAGGGAAACCACAAGAGAGGAGACACTTGAGCTCAAAGAGTCTCTGGAACTCTGGAACTGGTGGCATCTAGGGGCTGTTGTAGATGTGTGGTGGCAGATGAAGACTGTTCTTGCTCCTATTTGTCCTTCATTCCTCTTTCTGTGTCCTTCTCTTCGTGGGATTCTGGCTTTTCTGTTTCTCCTGGTCCATTTGACTGGGAGTTTGTGAGCAAGACACCCTGCCTCCCCCAAACCACGTTCCTTTCCTTTCAGTAGTGGTTGGGGCAGGGATAGCTGTATTTCGAGCTAATTGGACCCTGGGTAGATCATTCTATGTAATAATGCTAGATAAGAAAGGTTGAAATAGTGCTTTTTACTATCTGTTGACATTATATTATCTCTCATTTTAAGAGCGTGATGGAAAACTATGAAAGAAGCTCTACATCCTCAATGTCGTCAATTTTTACTTCACCTACACAGTCCTTCACCGGCACACCAGTACAGCCTGCAAATTATACAACAAGGATTTCTGCAATGAGACCTCTTGCAACAGCATATAAAGCTTCCGCCAGTGACTGTCAGGTAATGGAAGGGAGAGGGAAGCGTGTGTGTGTTTGTGCTGTCTCCTCTGAGCTGTGTGAGGCTGTACGCACAGGAACCTCAGTGTGAGCTTGGCCGGGATCTTCTCCTCCTCTCATGGCCTTAAAGATGTGCCTCAAGTACAAACTCACTCTGGTCAGTCTAAAAAGTAATAGTAAACAATAAATTAATGACAATAATTGATGCCGTGCTTCCAGAATCTAAAGGCTTGTTTTGCAAATCATTTAGACATATTTTGTCAACATATAGTAGCACTTCAAGAGAGAAAAAAAAAAACAAAAACTGTATGTTTACTGATACTCTTTATTTTCTCTCTTCCTCTTTATCCCTTCCTTCTAGGTGGTTTCTGACAGACAGACTCCTAGGAAAGTTGAAAGTATTGTATCCAAAGCAATGGAGTATGTGTTTGGCTGGTAATATGCAGGAGGACGTAACACACTAAGAGGGTTGGGGTTGGAAATACACCATTGACATCCGTGGTTAGTTGTATAACTGCCGGTGACAGTGTTTTACCTTACATCTCACCTGTTATGCCTTCAGTTAATTCAGCAGAGATGTAGCTTGCACTTTAAATGATGGCAATGTAGACATGGTTTTAAAAACTCAGTAAGTGTAAATAAAGAGCTTTTTTTCCCATTTGTGTTCTGACTGCCTGATTCTAGAAAACCTATCAGCACTGTGTTTTTTTCCTCTGTAATTACTTCTTGTAAATTTCTTCTCAGTAAGTTGGAAATGTTTAAAGTGGCAGCTTTATTTACTGATGCCTTTAAACTAATTGTTTGGTTGGGTTTTTGTCTGGAAAGGTGTTGGGCTCCTTGGAGGAAGAATATTATTCCCAGCTGGCTGCCCGGGACAGGGACTCTTCTTAGTATTTGTGATGTTATTTTTTTTTTGTTAGCATTCATTGCTCTTTTACAAGTACCTTTTGCATCAGTTCTTGGTTTCGTAGTAACCTTTTAACTCTTAGTTTTATACATAGTGCTAAATAAAGTTAAGTTTTTCTGAGGTTGTTTTTTCAACAGGTGTGAGTTGTGTTCAGAGCACTGCAAATCCTCTTTCCTGACTGTTTGGTGTGATGCCCCAGAATGTTTGCTGAAGTGTGATCAGCAGAGCAGATGCTGCTGATTTTTTTCTAAAGCATTTTACTGTAGCATTCTAAGCTATGAAATTTTGAGTTGAAGTAACTGTGTAGAACAATTCAGTGTGTCAATGACCAATGATGATTTCATTTCAGCACTCTTATAAGAAATTTTCTCCAAGCTTGTTGGGGTTTAGCCTCAGCTGTCAACAAGCCTCGTGTAGCCACTTGCTCACCCTCTCCCCCGGTGGGATGGGGGAGAGAATCCGAAGACTAAAAGTGAGAATAACTCGTGGGTTGAGCTAAAGACAGTTTAACAGGTAAAGCAGAAGCCGTGCGTAAAAGCAAAGCAAAATGAGGAATTCATTCTCTGCTTCGCAATGGCAGCAGGTGCTCAGCCACCTCCAGGAAATCAGGGCTCCATCATGTGTAACCGTTACTCAGGAAGTCAAATACCGTAAGTCTGAATGTGTCCCCTCCCTTCCTCCTTCTCCCCCAGCTTTATACACTTAAGCCTGACATTGTATGGTGTGGATTATCCCACTGTGTCCCCCTCCCAACTTCTTGTGCACCCCCAGCCCACTTGCTGGCGGGGGGGTGTGAGGAGCAGAAAAGGACCTGACTCTGTGGGAGCCCTGCTGGGCAGTGACTACAGCATCCCTGCTTCCAGCCCCAATCCAAAACACAGCCCCAAAAATGCTGTGAGGAAAATTAACTCTACCCCAGAGCTGTGGTATGAGAAAACTCATAACAGTTTATTGTCGTTGAGACAATTTTTCTATCACCCCCATGACCCCTCCCAACCCCACACAAGGGTTGAAATGTAAACAGGTTTAATAGGATAAGACTAAATAATTAATGATAATATTAAGGAACCAGTATTGATCCTGATGCTAATATAAATTATGATTATATTCAGCCAGTTCTATCAGTAGGAAGCCAGGCGCTCGGGCAGTGAGCAGCAAATGTCAGAGGTGGACCACTACGGCTTTGGGAGGAAGGGAAGGCCTTGGGGGTCTAGTGCTGGGGCAAGAAGTCCTCTGGATGGCTGCCATCAAGGGAGAGAGAACTATGCAGAAAAATTCCTAATTTAAATGGAATCGTTTCACGTTCATGGCATGAAACAATCCTGTTGGCCAGCCTTGGGTCTGATGCTCAGGCCTTGCTCCTCATCCCTGCAGCTGGCAAGGCTTAAAACTGTGGAGACCTTAAATCCCACATGGCCCAGCTGGCTATAAAGTAAGTATTTTCAGTAATTCAGAAACTTCTAGAGTCTTCTAAAAGTGCAGTCTTCCAAAGCATTAGAAGAGAAATCGGTCATGTGTCGCTCAAACCAGGACAGGCAGCCAAAACCAGCAAAAGGGTAGTGGCTGAATGATGCTTGTTTTCTTCTTAAATTGAACTTCCCCCACCACACCCCCTTGAAGTTGCCTGTTGGAGGTGAGCCCCTCAGGTAACCATCTGTTTCAAGGAAGCTCCTGGTCTTCGAGATAAAGGTCTCTTTTGTCTGGGAAGAGAGCAGCTTTTTCTCCAGTCCTTTGGAAACTACACGTAAGTGTTACTGTGTTGATTTTGTGGCTGTGTCAGTGTGGATCTGCGTGGGCATTTCAGTGTGGGTCAGTCCTGTGTTTGCCAGGTGAGAATCCAGTCCTACCCATTTCCAGGATTTGCTTCCCAATGCAGGGTGGTCTCGGTGTTCTTCAGCTGCGCTTCTCTGGTGAAATGACATTGGAAGGTTAGTCCAGGAGCATGGCTAATGTCCCTTGGATGCTAATGTTGTCCCTGATTGAGGGGGAAGTCGTTGTGGAGCAGGACAGCTATCAGGTGGTTGCCATCACGGAAATGTGGTGGGATGATGGTCACCACTGGGAAGTTGGGATGAATGGCTATTAGCTCTTCAGGAGGGATAGGCAAGGAAGGAGAGGTGGGGCTGTGGCCATGTACGTTAGGAAGTGTTTTGATTGTTTAGAGCTAGATTGCAGTGATGATAAAGTTGAGGGATGAAGGGGGAGGCAAATACAGGGAGATGTTGTGCTGGGAGTCTGCTATAGACCACCCAACCAGGACGAGGAGGCAGATGAGGTATTCTATAAGCAGGTGGCTGAAGTCTCTCAATCGCCAGCCCTTGTTCTGGTTGGGGACTTCAACCTGCCAGCTACCTGCTGGAAATGCAGCACAGCAGAGAGCAGGCAGGAGGGGAGGTTCCTCCAGTGTGTGGGAGTCAATTTCCTGACACAACCGGTGGGTGAGCCAACCAGGGGAGGTGTCTCCCTAGACCTAGGGCTGAGAGAGAAGGACTAGTGGGAGAAGTGGGAGATGGGTCACTGTGTATGGGTAAGTGGATTTCCCTAATATTGGAAAAATCAGGGGTGCAATCGTGGCAGCGTGTGGGAAGAGGTTCTTGGCCGTTGCTGTTGTCTGGCATTCCTGGGTTCTGCCGCAAATCCAGCTGTGGTTAAAGCCAGCAAAGGCACCTCTGTTAGCGAAGCCCCTGACCTTGAGCTGCTTGTTATTTTTGTCAGGTTAGGAAGGCAGCTTCCACCACTGAGATGCAGTGGAGTAAAATAGCCCAGAAGAGACCATTCCTCAAGTCGCTGCTTGTAAAACACCATGAATGCGCTGGTCTCTCTTGGGTGTCCTTAAAACCTCTTCTTTTTCCTTTCCCCCCCCCCCCCCGCCCCGTCATTCAGTTTTAATCAAGCATCAGCTTCCTACATTCTTCATCAGTTTGCTCAATATGGAAAGATATTAAAGCATGTGGTATGTCTTAGGGATTAATTTGTTGAAATGTCCTGGCTCCTCCTTTAAAAGGCTGCATGTCATAATTGAGCCTTAATCTCATCTAGATGTCCAATATAGGAAACTGGATGCATATTTGCTATCAGACTAAGCTGCAAGCCCGGAAAGCCCTGAGCAAAGATGGAAGAATTTATGGTGACTGCATCAGGATTGGTGTCAGGCCCTGCACAGACACAATAAGTGAACGGCTGCTTGTATTTCAGCAGAAGGTGCTCTGCTTTTGGTCAGCGGATCGAGGTCACGGGAGATGGGTCACTGTGTATGGGTAAGTGGATTTCCCAAATATTGGAAAAATCAGGGGTGCAATCGTGGCAGCGTGTGGGAAGAGGTTCTTGGCCGTTGCTGTTGTCTGGCATTCCTGGGTTCTGCCGCAAATCCAGCTGTGGTTAAAGCCAGCAAAGGCACCTCTGTTAGCGAAGCCCCTGACCTTGAGCTGCTTGTTATTTTTGTCAGGTTAGGAAGGCAGCTTCCACCACTGAGATGCAGTGGAGTAAAATAGCCCAGAAGAGACCATTCCTCAAGTCGCTGCTTGTAAAACACCATGAATGCGCTGGTCTCTCTTGGGTGTCCTTAAAACCTCTTCTTAGGGTTCCCGTGTAGCATCAGCCTTCAGAAAGGATTAATTTGTTGAAATGTCCTGGCTCCTCCTTTAAAAGGCTGCATGTCATAATTGAGCCTTAATCTCATCTAGATGTCCAATATAGGAAACTGGATGCATATTTGCTATCAGACTAAGCTGCAAGCCCGGAAAGCCCTGAGCAAAGATGGAAGAATTTATGGTGACTGCATCAGGATTGGTGTCAGGCCCTGCACAGACACAGTAAGTGAACGGCTGCTTGTATTTCAGCAGAAGGTGCTCTGCTTTTGGGCTTCCTCTTTATTTGCCCCGACATCTTTGATTCTTTGCCTTTTTGAACTGCAAAGCCTGGGAAGTGAAGTTCAGTAGGTGGAGTCTCCTGCACCTGCCATGAGTTTTTCTGAAGGGTTGGACACGGCTTCCTGCTGAGAAGGGTCACGCGTGGAACCCTCTGTGCTGCTGGGAAGTGCTAGTGCACAGGGTTGTGTTGCTGTGCCAGATGGGAAGGGAAACCGCAAGAGAGGAGACACTTGAGCTCAAAGAGTCTCCCAGGCTGGAACTGGTGGCATCTAGGGGCTGTTGTAGATGTGTGGTGGCAGATGAAGACTGTTCTTGCTCCTATTTGTCCTTCGTCCCTCTTTTTCTGTGTCCTTCTCTTCATGGGATTCTGGCTTTTCTGTTTATCTTGGTCCATTTGACTGGGAATTTGTTAGCAAGACACCCTGCCTCCCCCAAACCACGTTCCTTTCCTTTCAGTAGTGGTTGGGGTAGGGCTGGCTGTATTTTGGGCTAATTGTATCCTGAGCTATTAGTTTCTAGTCAGTGACCATTCCCTGCCACTTTGCATGGGTTACTGTATATGGTGTGGGCTTCTGTTAGGTGTTCCAGTCTGTTCTTCCCTTTTTTGCTGTTTCGGTCTCCAGTTTGTATTGAAATGCCTAAAAGCTGTGACACCATCTGAGCAACAATCTGAGATGGTATTTGCCAGGTCTGTGATATTTGTTGCTTTGAAATTTTCTGTCTTTTGTGGACAGCATCCACTTGTAAATATCAATAGATAATCCCATAATAGTGAACCTCTGTTTTTGGAGGCAAGAGAGGATTGTGGAGACTAATGCGCTTGAGGGTTGGGCGTGAGTCTGTGAAGCTCTTCCTTGCAATTGGCAATGAGATGGGATGGCTTTGACAGGAGAGCTGAGGCTTGTGATTTAAAAGGAGCTGGTAGGTCCATGGGTCAGTTCCCCTCGTGTTGAGCCGAGTCAGCTGCCACCCCCCGGGGCACTCCCTCTGGGCTGAGACCTTTTTAAAGGAGTATGTTACGCTACGAAGGTATGTTTAATGTGGCCTGAAAAAAAGATATTTTTTGAGGTTTTCTGCAAGTCTTACAACTACTTTATTTGCCCTGTATTGTTTCAAACGTGGCTGCCACTTAGTACAGCCAGGGACCAGATTTGAAGCTTCCACTGCTTTGCGGTGGCATAACCCAAGGTGTCGATGCTTGTGGTGGGGAAAATGCTTGGTGCTGCTCTGTGCTGACAGGCAGTTTACCCGTGGCCTTTGACTCTGAGATGTGGAGATGTGAAGATGGGTTTCCAAATGATTCCACATAATAATGCCAGATAGTAAAGGTTGAAATACTGCTTTTTCGTATTTGTTTACATGATATTATTGCTCTTTTGAAGAGCGTGATGGAAAACCTTGAAAGAAGCTCTGCATCCTCAATGTCTTCAGTTTTTTCTCCACACACAAAACCCCTGGCCAGCACACCAGTACAGCCTGCAAATCGTACAACAAGATCTCGTACAATGAGACCTTTTGCACGAGCGTGTGAAGCTTGTGCCAGTCACTGTCAGGTAATGGAAGGGAGAGGGAAGCGTGTGTGTGTTTGTGCTGTCTCCTCTGAGCTGTGTGAGGCTGTACGCACAGGAACCTCAGTGTGAGCTTGGCCGGGATCTTCTCCTCCTCTCGTTGGGTTAAAGATGTGCCTCAAGTACAAATTCACTGTCTTCAGACGCAACAGCAACAACAGTAATAATAATAATGGTGATAATGATAAGACTAGTAATCAAATAAAGTAACAGTAATAAAATGAAGGAAATAATAGTCTTTCACTTCTCCAGAGGTTTTGAAAATCTTTCAAACACCTTTTGTCAAAATACAGTAGCACTTTGGAAAAGAAAAAAACCTTGGGTATTTAAAAAGGCATGAACTGGTTCTGTTTACATTCTCTCTTCCTCTTTCTCCCTTCCTTCCAGGTGTTTTTGGAAAGACAGACCCCTAGCACAGGTGAGAGCATTGTATTTGAAGCACTGGGATCTGTGTTTGGCTGGTAATAGAGAGGGGGATGTACCACACGAAGTGGGTCGGGGTTGGAAATGGGCTCCTGGCCTCCGTGGTTAGTTGTCTGACTGCCAGTGGCTGTATTTTACCTTCCATCCCACCTGTTGTGCCTCCAGTTAATTCAGCAGAGATGTAGCTTGCAGTGTAACTGATGGCAATGTAGACCTGGTTCTGAAAACTGAGTAAGTGTAAATAGAAGAGCTTTTTTCCCATTTCTGTTCTGATGGCCTGATTCTAGGAAACCTATCAGCAATTACTTTTCATCTGTAATTTCTTTTTGTAAATTTCTTCCCAATAAGCTGGAAACGTTTCAAGTGGCAGCTTTATTTACTGATGCTTTTAAACTTATTGTTTGTTTCTTTTTTTTCTTCTTTTTTTTTTGTGTTTTTCTTCTTCTTTTCCTTGTTTTTTATTTTTCTGGAAAGGTGTTATGTTCCTTGGAGGAAGAACACTGTGCCCAGCTGGCTCCCTGGGACAGGGACTGTTCTTAGCATTTTCCCTGTTAACTGTTTTGTTAGCATTCACTGTTTTTTAGATTTAGCTCTGGAAGCACCTTCAAAAAGTCACAGCAAGCATTTAACTCTGGAATTTACAAATAAAGCTAGGTTGTTCTTGGAATGTGTTCTTGAGTGTGAGGTTTTTTAG
>NW_015091197.1:50630-81631 GCF_001431845.1 Calidris pugnax | reverse complement strand
CTCCACAAACACAAGAGTTTAGATAAAGCAAATTTCCTGTGCAGGTGTAAATAAGTAAAACCAGGAAGCATTCTACCCTAAATATTTTAAAGCTTTGTTCTGATAATCTGAAAGCCTCTATTTTTTATTTTTTTTTTTTAATCGGGCTGTTTACATGGAGCTTGAACAAAACAGTGTCCTTTCAGACAAGCATCAAATACGTTACCTTTTCTCAAGGAATGTCTTCCCATTGACGTAATTCTTCCCCATGGCTGTTGCTTTCCAGGCAAAGTAAGCTCCCTGGAAAAGCAACCATCTCTTGAGTTCTTTTGTGTAACTGAGTCGAACGATACGCAATCGATTACTTGGTAAAAAGTACAGAAGCTATTACGAAAACACGGGATGTTCTGACAATATAGGAGACTATTCTGGATCACATCCAGATTAATTTGATATGGAAAAACATGCAAATTGTAGAAAACATTTGTATAGGTCCCCACCTACTTTGAAAGATGGATTTAGTAAGTTGTTAGTGTAGTTTTGATTTGGGATTCCTTCAACAGAAATAGTTCATTCGTCCTTGAGAATGATACAGCCAGATCTTTCCCGATGTTCACTCCATATATTCTTCTTTTTCAAGATTCAGTAATGTAAACAACTGGTTGCAAATCAGCCATCTGATTTATCTTGGCTACTAACAGGATATTTAGCCACCACTTCATTCTCTTCTCTGGCACGAAGACCAACAGCAGTTCTATGCATCCATCAAGTTGCCTTACACAAAACATCTCCATTTTGCAAAATACTTTTTACATTTGAGCATCAGGTAGTAATTAAAATTTCTGAAGCCTATCCATGATCACTACAGCGACCATGTTTTTGGTTTGATGTAAACACATGCAAAGGACAGTTTTTCCAGAAGTGCAAACACAGCAAATAAACTCACTTAAATTAACCACTGTCATTAAACATTAAAGAATATGCATTAAAAATACAATTAAATGTCACAATGCAACAGATTTTGGCCTAACTTCCATCCAGTTTAGGGAACAACTGTTTGAGCAGCATAAGCAGTCAATTATTTATTTTTTTTTTTCTGGTACTTGCTGCAGAATGGCACTACCAACGAGGTGGGAAGGCATGGAAAGGGATGGTGATCTCCCTCAAAACCAGCTGCCACCCCTCCAGCACTACAGAGACATGTGGGCACAGAACGACCCAGGCTCACTCCAAGCACCCACCAAAACTAGCTCATTCCGACTTCTGAAGTTACATTAAATTATCTTTTGTTCTAGCTCTGCTTTCTTCCCATCCCAGAAAGCATTTCATGAGCACATAAGAAGTTTCAGATGTTTTATAAAAGCAGCAGAATTTGCAAATGTAAGATACTTACAGATGGATCCGACTGAAATAGATAGGGCCGCCCTTCATTCCAGCCACATATTAGCAGTGACACACCAAAGGGACGAACACCACTACAGGCAAAACAAAACCAACCACAAACTGAAAAATCACGACATCTGAAATTTATTCAGTGAAAACCAAAGGTGACTAAATTATTTTGGGCATGTTAACCTTCCCCCAAACACCTCCCACCAGCCCAGAGCTGCCATCAGCTGTCAACCAACAGTACAAACCCAAAAATACGCTGACAGATATTTGTCTGACAGGTTTGTGTGCAAGACATGAAAACCCTATCTCATCCACTGCCAGTCAGTGCTCCTCCCGCTGGCCCTCCTTCTGTGGGCATTCTCCATTGAAAAACTAACTGCCTATTTGATGCAAAATAAATCAACCATAGGATCATAGAACTATCCAGGTTGGAAGGGACCTTTCAGATCATCCAGTCCAATCATCAACCTCACTCTGATAAAACCCATCACTAACCCATGTCTCTAAGCACTATGGCAACCCGGCTTTTAAATCCCTCCAGGGATGGGGCCTCAACCCCTTCCCTGGGCAGCCCAGTCCAAGGCTTAAGAACCCTTTCCCTGGAAACATTTGTCCCAATCTCCAACCTGAACCTCCCCTGGTGCAACTTGGGGCCATTTCCTCTTGTCCCATCACCTGTTCCTTGGGAGAAGAGACCGACCCCCCCTGGCTACACCCTCCTTTCAGGGAGTTGGAGAGAGCCAGAAGGTCTCCCCTCAGCCTCCTCTTCTCCAGGCTCAACATCCCCAGCTCCCTCAGCCTCTCCTCACAAGACTTCTTCTCCAGACCCCTCACCAGCTCCGTTGCCCTTCTCTGGACCCGCTCCAGCCCCTCAATGGCTTTTTTGTGGTGAGGGGCCTAAAACTGGACACAGCCCTCAAGGTGGGGCCTCCCCAGTGCCCAGTAGAGGAGCACAATCCCCTCCCGAGTCCTACTCACCACACTGTTCTTGATGGATCACCAGGTAGTTGTTATTCCTTACATTTAAACAAGATAATCTTTCTAAGCAACTTCAAAATTCAGAAAGCCACATACCCAGACTGCGTGTATTCCTGCATCACGGAAGCAATTCTCTGCACTAGCTGAGCCGTTGGAATGGGCTCATGATAAACCAAGTAATATTGCTGGGCCAGCTTCCGAGCTCTGTGCACAAGTACTCTAAAAACAAAGACAAAATTAGTAAGTCAAAGATATTCCAACTAGTTGTTACAACTAGAAGTGAAAACTCATAACAAAGACTATGCTAAGGAATTATACCAACACCAACGTAAGAAAACAGACTGCGCTGGGTTATCTTTATCAAACGCGTAGTCTCTGAAATATTTAAACTGAAATTAAGGTTGAATTGTGCTGCTGTTCATTCCCTACTCATTCGTTAGAAAGAAGATTATTTCACAAGGTACTGATTATCTAAAGAAAAACTTCAAGTGAATTTCATATACAGTGTAATCCAATGTAATATTATGCCATACACTTAGAAAGAAACAGCTAATTGCTATCTGTTTCTTACACTTCTTCTATGAAAATGCATCTAAATGGCAACCAAACAACGTATTTTGGTACCTGTAATCTGGACCCATACCGCTGTACACTAAACCTATGTGTTTGGTAATTGGTTCTACTTTGTGGACACTCCTTTCATCATAAAGAATGGATTTCTGCTTCTTCTCAGTTGCCAGCACCACTCCATTTGCAGCTGGAAAGGAACAAAATTTTTTTATTATATATATTAAAATAAAATTGCGGAAAGCAGTCAAAACACAGAACAAATTTATCACACTGAAAAGAATTTTGCTTTTCCCTGTTTTAAAAACCCTTAATTTTCTTCCTAATAGTTGCTGTGTTTTGGATTTAGTATGGGAATAATGTTGACAACACATACTGCTTTAGTTGTCGCTAAGTAACACTTGTATTAAGTCAAGGACTTTTTCAGCTTCCCACATAGGACAAACTGGCTGAAGGAATATTCCATACCATAGGCATCATGCTCAGTATATAAATGGGGCTTCCCCAGGGGGCAGGAATCCATGATCACTGGGATGGGACTGGTAATTTATCACTGAGTGGTGACCAAGTGTATTGTGTCACCTATTTTATATATTCTTTCACCATTATTATTTTCTCTTCTGTTACTGTTCTATTAAACTGTCTTTATCTCACTCCAAAAGGTCTTTTTTTTCCTTTTTCTCCTCCTCCTCCCTATCCTACTCGGGGGGAAGTGAGTGAACAGCTGTACCATCCTAATAGCCAGCTTGGGTTAAATCCCAACACACTTCAAAATCCACTGAAAGAAAACTAAAAGATGTAGAAGGTGGCAAGATAAAGACCCACTACACAGTCCAAACTATTCTTTCAAATGATACTTGGAATCTTGAATCCCTCACTAAAGTAGTTATTTTCTGAACATACCTTTAATCCCAACCGATGGAGCTCCTGCAGCCACTGCAGCCAAAGCATATTCAATCTGAACAAGTTTTCCAGAAGGACTGAAAAGGAAAATGCAAAAGTAAGCCTGACATAATTCTGATATGCTTAAGTCTTTCCTACCACAATCTGATGCTACCTTGGCTTTTTAAGCCTCTTTACACCTAGCATGAGTATATTCTAATCAAAATTTAAAAAAAATTCCAACAAACAAACGATCCCCAAAACACAAGTCTGAAGATTGATACATCCCATCAATGGCACAAGACAGAAACAGCTCCAATTCCACCCCAGCTATTCCTGCATTTTGTTTTAACAATCCACATCCTTCTGGTAATGGATGCAGGATCATCAGAACAGAGCAGCAGGTGTCAGGCTGACACAGTAACTCAGCCAGAATGAGAGGTATCAAGGGATTCATTCTCAATCCCCAAGGAAAAGGACAGCAGAGAACCAGGCACTTGTTGGAAAAGTGATTTTGCAAGTGGGATCTCTTCTCTGGGCTCCACTTCATACAATGCTGTTTTATTAGATGCAGAAGTAAACCAGAAAATTATCTAACCCGGTGCTTAGAGGAATTAGAAAAAACAAAGCAAGCAATAATCAATTAGTGTAGTTATTTATGCACCGAGTAAACAGTGTATAAAGGTGACAAAGTAGTAATTTCAGCTTCTCCACTACTAAATACTAATGAACTAGAACAATAGTCTCTTACGCCAGCAATTAAAATACACAGAACAGTGGCAAAATATTTTAAAAGTAAGCACAAACTAAGGCAAATAATTCTCATTACATGGAATAGGGTAATGAGGGAAAGCATAAATAGGTATATTCTTTTCTATACGAGTATAAAATCAAATGGTTTCAAGTTTCAGAGCGTGCAGTGCTCTGAAAAAAAGTTTGTAACTCCCTTAGGAAAACATTTCCTAATACAGAATTGAAGGCACTGGAGTAAAGCAGGCACGTTTGGCTGCATCCATCCAGTAAGATTCTTTCCCTAGGTTCAGATTGTGACTGCTTCACTCGTTTAACTGCAACAAGCCTTTAGTAACCTGCTTTGCAATTACACAGCATTGTTCTGCTCGGAGATTACGGGGGCACTTCACCAAAAGCAGCACAAGCACTCTTGCATGCAGTTTTTATATGTAAAATATAATTCTGGATAGCTTAATAGTTTCATCAAGAAACAAAGAACGGAAAGCAATTTCCTTTTTTTCTGAATTAAGCGCAAGTGTATGTATTAGAGCAATGCTTTGATTACATTTCCTAATACAGAATTGAAGGCACTGGAGTAAAGCAGGCATGTTTGGCTGCGTCCATCCAGTAAGATTCTTTCCCTAGGTTCAGATTGTGACTGCTTCACTCGTTTAACTGCAACAAGCCTTTAGTAACCTGCTTTGCAATTACACAGCATTGTTCTGCTCTGAGGTTACAGGGGCACTTCACCAAAAGCAGCACAAACACTCTTGCATGCAGTTTTTATATATATAATGTAATTCTGGATAGCTTAATAGTTTCATCAAGAAACAAAGAACGGAAAGTAATTTCCTTTTTTCTGAATTAAGCGTAAGTGTATGTATTAGAGCAATGCTTTGATCAATACCACTCCAGTAGCATATTCATTCATAGAATCATAGAATCGTCCAGGTTGGAGGGACCTTAAAGATCATTTAATCCAACCGTTTATAAGAAATAAAAAAATCACTAAAGCATATTCTTGAGGACCACGTCAACCCGTCTTTCTGTGCCTGCAATCCTCCCGCATCTAGTCCGTGCACAACACAGAGTGCAAGGAGAGCACTGCCTACAACGCGCAGCAGGAAGGGAAAGAAACTACTTAAAACTCATCTGAAGGCTTCCTTCGGTCCCGCATCTGCAGAGTTTGTTCTGAAGCAGGCAGTGAGACACCACAGCTCAGCTATCATCACGCCTTTCCCAGCAGCTCAGGATGACTACCCAGCCTATGGCGTGTGGATCCAAAGTTTGCTAAACCGTTCCTCCCAGGGCTCACTATAAAGCGCTACCAGTGACGAGACAGAGCTCAGGTTGGCCCCACAGTGACTCTGGCTCGCACCACCAGGAGAAGACACAAGCAGCGACTGCGCTCGGGCCCCAGGTCAGCGACAGAGATGGGGCAGGACCCGGGACTCACCTCAGCCCCCGCCTCAACCCCCGGCTGGCCTGCAGCCCTTCGCCTCACCAAGCCTCCCGGCAGCTCTCCGCCCCATCTCAGGGGACCACGAAGCGGCCAACTCCCCGTCCCTTTCCCCACACCCGCCCCTACTGCCCGGGCCCAGCCATCCTCGGCCCCCAGCGCCGCGGCCAGCTCCCCATCCCTTTCCCCACACCCGCCCCTACTGCAGGGGCCCAGCCACCCTCGGCCCTCAGCGCCGGCAGGCCCGGCTCCCGCCGACCTCGCCGGGGAGGCATGACTCTGCAATAGTCCCCGCTCCGTCCTGCGCCGCCGCCGCCGCAAGACCTAGGCTGTGCGCTACCCTCCCCCTCGCCCGCCGAGAGCCCGGGCCCGCCGACCTCTCGCCCCGCCGAGTACCTGAAGGTAGTGAGGGAGAAGCTGTAACCGCGCTCCGCCATTTTGGAACGAGCCCCTCCGCTCCCCTCAACCAGCTCCCTCTCCCACGGCGCGCTCGCCCCGCCCACTTCCGCCACGAGGACACAACTAATGCGCTGATTGGCAAGAAGGCGCAGGAAAGCGGAGCGTGCCGGGAAGGAGCGCCGGGCCAGCGAGGGACGCGATTGGCGAAGAGGCCCCCCCTCGAGGCATGCTGGGACTTGAAGTCCTCGAGCCCGCTCATTCCTCCCCTTCCCCTGGTACCCAGAGGAATGCTGGGACTTGAAGTCCCGACCTCCCTCCATGTTACGCCCTGAGGTGCTCGGGGCACTCGGTTTCCCAGAAGGCTCAGCGACAGGCGCGCATGCCCAGTGCCCCCTCCCCTTCCGCCGGGGCTGTGGGCTCGGCGGGGTGGTGTGGGAAGATGGCGGCTCTGGTGTTCCTCATCTCTCCGCTGCCGCGCCTTGGTGGGCT
The DNA here is from genome assembly GCF_001431845.1 of Calidris pugnax. NCBI lineage: Eukaryota > Metazoa > Chordata > Aves > Charadriiformes > Scolopacidae > Calidris > Calidris pugnax. The sequence goes on along the minus strand of NW_015091197.1, from coordinate 74,754 downwards.
CCTCCAGCGCTGCTGGGGGCGGCTGGAGCGCGGCCTCCTGCCGGGTTTCTCCGGGGGTCAGAGCCCGCCCTGGGGTAGGTGCTGGCCCGCTCCCCTCCTGCCTGAAGGAGAGGGCGGCAGGACCCGTTTTTACCGTGGGAGGGAGGGGGCCGGAGCGGGAGAGCGCGGAGCCCTGGCCGGTGCTGAGGGGACGGGGCGGGATGAGGCGGGGGCGCCGCTGGCCGCTCCTGCTGTTGTCCTAAATCTGTGTCCTTCACCCGGTGTGGAAGCCAGTAACGCACAGAGCGGGGGATTTCCGAGTTCATTCCCTTAAGGCGCAGAAACAGGCTGCGGGAGCACCCCTTTGTTTCAAAATTTTTTTCTTTTTTATGCACTGATTACTACGGATTCTAACAATTAATACGCATTCGTTGTTATTGTCGTTAATGGTTGGTAGAGAGCTCTTCACTTCCGATGCAAATCACTGCACAGACTCGGTTTTCTTCCCTAGTTCTGTTCTGAGGAGGTGCTGTCACTTGAGGAGGTGGTCAATGAGGCGGTGGTCGCGGTCTCCCCCTGCCCAAATGACCCTTTACCTACTTCTCCTCTAATCTTGGAAGCTCCAGGTGGTTTTCTCGGTTTGCTGATCAGCCCTACAGTTCACCAGTCTTTTGAGAGGAATACCCTGCTTGTCAGCAAAGCTACACTGTCTAGTAGTTAATTTCTGAATGTAATTGTCTATGTCAGAAGGGACCTTTAAGATCACATCTAATTACTATTTCTCTATAAGTGATCAAATAAGGGGCGCCGCTGGCCGCTCCTACTGTTGTCCCACATCTGTGTCCTTCACCCGGTGTGGAAGCCAGTAACGCACAGAGCGGGGTATTTCCGAGTTCATTCCCTTAAGGCGCAGAAACGGGCTGCGGGAGCACCCCTTTGTTTCAATAATTCTTTCGTTTTTATACACTGATTACTACGGATTTTAACAATTAATACGCATTCATTGTTATTATCGTTAATGGTTAGTAGAGATCTCTTCACTTCTGATGCAAATCAGTGTGCAGACTCGGTTTTCTTCCCTAGTTCTGTTCTGAGGAGGTGGTGTCACTTGAGGAGATGGTCAATGAGGCGGTGGTCATGGTCTCCCCCTGCCCAAATGACCTTTTACTTATACTTCTCCTCTAATCTTGGAAGCTCCAGGTGGTTTTCTCGGTTTGCTGATCAGCCCTACAGTTCACCACTCTTTTGAGAGGAATACCCTGCTTGTCAGCAAAGCTACACTGTCTAGTAGTTAATTTCTGAATGTAATTGTCTATGTCAGAAGGGACCTTTAAGATCACATCTAATTACTATTTCTCTATAAGTGATCAAATAAGGTTAGGGCCATATAGATAACTTTTAGCAACGGTGGCAGGTTCCCTTGATTGCTTAGATTACATGTTACGTTTCATTTTTCTATTTAATATCAATTTTACTACAGCTCTTATCTCCTTGATTTGGGGGTGTCAGTAGCATCTGTGTCGTATTTCCTCGGCCGCATACAAAAATGGGGCTGGGTTGTAATCAATTACCTTTTTCTTTGTTCCCTTCAGGACCAGCACTAGCTGTCCAAGCTCCAGCATTCCTTCCAGAGCCAGTGAGGGACACTACAGACAGTAAGGAGGTGCCCAGCCTCTTAGATAGCATCCTGTGGATGGCAGCGCCGAAGAAAAGGCGCACCATTGAAGTCAACCGCTGCAGGCGAAGAAATCCCAATAAGCTTATAAAACTAAAGGTAAGCACCAAATTCCCAGGGGCTCGGCGGCTTATTCACTGTAAGTTGTTTTGTTAATGGCAAACAAGCAGGCTGGAGACTGATTTACATCAGTCATTTTTCACCTCGCTTGTTTTAGAGAATCATAGTGGTCAATATTGACTGAAAAACTTTCTGGAATTTGGTTGTAAGTAAGCTTAAAAGACATGTTAATCTTCAAAATGCCTTGTAACAGGTACCTTTATCATGTGTGACTGCAGTCTGTGGTTAAATAAACAGTGACAGTTGAGGTGCAAGCCAACAAAATATGAATTTTAGCTAAACAGGTAGTATAAATGGAAAAGGTCTATAGTTTTTGGTATTTAGTATTCTGAACATCAGTAGGCATAATGATTCAGGTATTGATTTCATAGGCTATTTGGATTAGTAAGCATTTGACATTACAGAAAAATTACATAATGTTACATAAATATTACATACATATTCACATAATATTTTAAGAATAAATTTTGAACAGACAATGGAATTTCTCTGCTATTTCATGTAGCATTTGTAGTACTTTCTGATTTTTCCTTTTTTATTTTGTTGCTGCTGTTCAAATTCCAAAATGTCCTGCTTTCTGCTGCCTTTTTTTTAGAGGAACATCGATGTTTGTCCTGAGTGTGGAAATTTGAAACAGAAGCACGTCCTTTGTGGCTATTGTTATGCAAAGGTAAAAGCAGAAACTCGACTGATACGGATGGAAATGGGTAAAAAGGAAGGAGGACCATTTAATGCTCCGACTGTAGAGACTGTTGTCCTTTATGATGGAGAAAAACCCACAGAAAAAGATGAAGGCAAGCGGATCATTGAAAGGCCCAGGAAGCGTCCATCTTGGTTTGTTCAGAACTAATGCTTACAAAAACAGTTATTACAGTAGGAAAGATGGTGTTTTTCCAGAATGTTTGCCTCGTTTTGTTCACTCAATGTTGATACGGAAAACCTGGGAACTTTTGGGAATCCTGCTGACATCCTGTGTCGTGCCATACGGTGTTGCAGTCGGGTGGTGTTTCTATAGCATGCAGTGGGAAATGCTTCTCAGTGATACATCATAGCAATCAGCAATTAAAAGAGAAACGAGGATCTACCTTGGGTTTGGACATCTGCGTACAACACACTGAATAATTTGTTTCCTACTGTTCTATGCTGGTTTTGTAAATAACTTTTTTTTTTTTTTTTAAGAAAGGGAAAACATTCAGAGACGTAAAATAAAATATGTCAAGTTTCCCAGGGAAATCTGCTTTCTGGTTTTGGCTGCTGCTCTTTTGGAGGGGGGAAAAGAAAAGTGGGGGGAAAAAAAATATGTTGAAACCCAATGTTGATTAGATACAAAGGCTATTCATAAGGAAAGATACAGTAACTGAGTTATTTCCATGGCTCTTAAAAGAATCTGCCTGATTCTCTACAGAAACATGGAGATATTCCTGGTTTTGAGCAAAATGGTGGTTGTCATGTGGTATTTGCATTTTGTATACTGGATTGAAGTGCTTCTTGCTGTTGTCAGCATACAAAATAATTTTCTGTCTTAAAGGAATACTGTGAGGGTGGTGAGACACTGGAACAGGTTGCCCAGAGAAGCTGTGGCTGCCCCATCCCTGGAGGGGTTCAAGGCCAGGCTGGATGGGGCTTGGAGCAACCTGGGCTGGTGGGAGGTGTCCCTGCCCAGGGCAGGGGGTTGGAACTCCATGATCTTTGGGGTCCCTTCCAACTCTAACCATTCTATGGTATGGAAAGCCTTTTTATTTCCCCTCAAAGTGCATTTGATTTCTTGAGTGAAATAACAAATTGAAATGTAATGAGTGGAAATCTTGTCCTTTTGGCAAGGGTCCAAGCTGATTCTTAATGGCCGTTGCCATTAAGTAGTCTGGGTGGTCAGCGTGTGCTTGGAAAACCCCAAAGAAGAGCGGTGCCCTCCTGTCTGGAGCCTTTTGTGGAGAGGGGAGAGCTCTGCCTTCTGCTCTCCGTTGGTTCTCCTCAGTGCTGCAGTTACAGCACCTACCTGAGGATTTTCACTTTGGTTTTAACCACACCGTAGCACTGTTGCGTTTAAGATGAAGACTGTTTTCAATTTTAGGTTGGGATTTCAGGACACTAACGGTACTGTTTGGTGTTAGGGCTCAGCCAGTCGAATAGCTATTTGCTGCCAAAAAATGCAAGGCTCCCCCTAACCCTGGCTCTGTGTTTCCTTGGCACTTGAATGTGTCTGGTCCTGTTTTGTCCTGTTTTGGGGAGCTGTGCTGGCAGCAAACTGTTCCCTGGCTTTCTAACTGTTCCCTGGCTTTCTGATTTTTAGTGGGTACCTCCCTGTAGCTTGGCTTGTGTCAGGGTCAGAAAAGCAGCAACGTGGGCAGTAGGAAGATGAAAGTGAATGACACAGGAGCAGGCTTCCCAGAATAGCCTTCGTTTGTACGTGGCTGTGCTAATTACCCCTTCTTAAGGAGGGGGCTCCTGTGTGCTGTAATGCTTCACTTCTCCTCTCCTCACTCTAGATTCCACGTTCTGAAACATAACTGGTAGGAACAGATGTGAGCAGAGATATGTTGCATTTCCTCCCTAGTCTAAGGGAATAATGAAAGATGATAAGTGTAAATTGATGCCATTTACTTGACAGTATCCAAGCAAACAACATAAGTTCTTTCTGATTTGTCCAAACAGGATTTATTCCAGTCACGTGTGTTTTTCACTTTAACTCAGAACTGAAGGCAATCAAAGGCAAGCAGGATGCAGAGTGGAAGGCTTACTTTTGCCAGAGCTGCAGGGGATGAGGCAGACACATTGGAGGTGAGATTAGCCAAGCAGTAAGACAGATATTTTGTCCCAAGGGAAGATGCATATATATTTTAGGGAGAGGTGGGGTTTTTTTTATTTCTTTGTCCACATACCGTTAAGACCAATTACACCTTACTGCCTTAGTTGCTTTTTATGTATTTCTATTTTTGACAAGAGTTCTGGAGAGAAATAAGCTAAATTAGCATGGGATGTTGAGAGTCATGGGTTAATTTCTCAGAAATGCAGAGGTATTATTTAAAAAAACAAAGACTGTTTTTCTCTAAACATCAGAACATGGTTTCTGCTAATGGAGTAATAATTATAATTGGCATAATGTAATATAATTACATTAGATTATTGAATTATAGTATCAGTGAAGCAATGACAATACTTTACAAACAGAGTAGTATCAGTGAAGCAATGACAATACTTTACAGAATTATGAAACATGAGTGAAGTTAGGCTGTTGAAAATATCAACACTGGATATTTTAAGATACTTGCCAGGTCATGGTTAGATAATGATTCATTTCACAGCCACGGCTTACGTTAGTACTGCATTTGTGCAATCCAGACAAGAGGAGATGCTTGATAATATTTCACAGTGGTTTCTGAGTAATGCAAAGAAGAAAGTCACTGAAATATCTGGTATTCATGATAATATTTCACAGTGGTTTCTGAGTAATGTAAGAAGAAAGTCATTGAAATAACTGGTATTCAGGGTCTCTAAAAGAAAAATTGGAAACGACTGACAAATACTGAAGAGTCGTAGATGCAATTAATACAGTGCCAGTTAATTTTCAAAAAAAGAAATTATCTTCAGTGAGAGTCAGAACAGTTCAGTTGGAATGACTTCTCTTTCAAAGAAATTATCTTCAGTGAGAGTCAGAACAGTTTAGTTGGAATGACTTCTCTTTCAAAAGTAGAGTAAAGGAAAGCTCACTTTCATAGCTTCATTTATTAACACTGACAATACAAAGCTTTTAAAAAAACATAGCTTCATTTATTAACACTGACAATACAAAGCTTTTTAAAAAATTAAAATTAAAATAAATTTCCAGAATTCCTCTAAAACATGTAGTGTAGTCTTGTTACTTGAAATAAATCCTTATTATGTGTCATTTTCAAAGAAATCTAAGTTGCAACAGTGCTAATATATAAACGTACACTTTTCAAAGCAATGTTAATTAAACCAAACAAACTGCAAGGTGGGTGTTACAAATGCTGTGCTCCAGCATCCATTTCAAAACAAAAATTACATGCTTTTAGAAAATTTCACTTTATTACACTGGGAACCTGTTAGTAGTTGAAAAAGACGTTATTTTTTGTCTGAAAACTTTCATGTGATTAAATACATGTTATATTTGATGATGTTTTTCTTCTATAAGGATTTTATGTAAAAATTATTTTACATTTTAGAAAGAACTAGGAAGGTGATGTAATGTCCTAACATACAAGGATGCAAGTTGCTAAATGATATAGTGTCATACTAAGATCTGCAGAGATAGAGGTGGTCTCTGGCAGTGGTCAATTATGATATCCATAGAGGTTGATAAACCAAGTTGCTCTTTAATCTGCCATTTAGTAAGGAAATTTTATTAAAAGGTTTATGCCCGGTCCTCATCTATTCTGTTGAACACACCAGACCAGCAAGAGGCTGGTAGTGGGTATAAAATATACTTCGTTAAAGCACTAGGTGGCAGAGGAATGTAGCTTTCTGGTAGATGCAGAACAAAAGCCAAAGATCATTAACGAGATAGGAAACAGCCAGTGTCAGATTCAAGAAATTTGCATGTGAGTAAGCAAAAGATCTGCAAAAATACTAAATATGCTAAGTATGAAGAAAAATGCAATAGTTGCTATGAGACATAAACTAATCTGTTGTAATTCATTGTTCCCACTAAATTTAATTAGATCTATACTGAGACCTAATGTGCTGGCTTTTGTGTGTATTTATGCACTTCTTCTCTTTGTTGGGTGAATTATTTGAAATTGAAGTTGTACCTATTATTTTTCCCTAACAAAATAGTGGAGCTCATTTTACGCCTCTTAATTACAGATGACTTTGTATGTTGGTTTGTGTGCCTGCTATATTCAGTTAGTTGTCTTTTATGCAGCTAGAAAATCCTGCAAATAATAGATCTGGCGGAATTCCAATGAATTTCAAGTTATAACTGCCCTGAATTTGTAAAGTCATAAGGATCAATTTGCAAACAGCAGACAGGAATTGGAAAGAAAAGAAAACCAATGTGGTGTTTAAATGAATATTAGTTGCTCAGAAGGGAATGGAAGATTGTCTGCTCCATCAAAGTTTTAAATTATTTTGGAAGCACACGAGAGATAAAGGTGCCTGTATGTTTAGAACTTACTTGTTAATTAGAAGGATTTTTGCTTATATCTTATTTAAATACTGTTACCTCACATGGCTGCATTGTGTAATTTATACAGTGAACAAAGATGAGTAAGTCCAAGTTGTTTCCTGATAATTTCCCTAATTCTTAACCTGCCAAAGCCTTTAAGAATGGGGCCAAATGGGAGGAAAATCAATGTAAGTAAGGAGAAGGAAGTAGGCAATGCAGCAGTGATGGATGTAGTTGTGCCTTCTCTGTGTATATTCCTAGGAAGCTGTGTTGAAGTCAGTGGAGTATAATTCAAGGCAGAATTTGGTCTCATATACTGAAACCCTGGACCTATGGATGTGTGCAAGTAGATATATTTTTACTGCAGAGCATATACCTGTGAAACTACTGCTGGATACCAACAGGATTGGGTTTACAGCTGCAAACTGTGATTGCCTCTGATGAATGTAGTAAACAGAGTCTAATCAGTTGGTACTTGAATTTCTTTCAAACATCCTATATTTTGGGTTCCCCTGGTTGCCGACAGTATAGATATTTAGAAGAAAGGGTGTAGGATTCATTTCACATGAAATGTGCTGGATGAATGTATGGAAAGCAAAACTGAAGGTTAGGATTCATTTCACATGAAATGTGCTGGATAAGTGTATGGAAAGCAAAACTGAAGGTGGGTCAAAGACGAAGAAGCAAAGGTTTGGAAAATCACGAGGTAGAAAACCAATCCTGTCTTATTATTTTCTTAAGTGTTGTACTTTTTAAGCCAATCCTATGATTTTGAAAATTTGTGTTCTGATCATCCAAATAGAGAAGCATCTGTCTGTTTCCTTTGGTTTCTTGAAAGGGCACAGGCCCTTCTCTAGACAAGGTGATTCTGATGGAGCTGCTCTCCCTACGCAAGCGTGTGGAAATGCTCTGTCTGACATGTCCTGGGTATAAGCTTGATTAATCCTTTACGTGTCCTAAATTCTGGACCAGCTCAAGGGGAACAGGCACGTTAAATGCAGTGTGTGTTGTGGCCTAGGGAGGACAATCGGCTACGGGCTCATCGGCTTGTCTAGCAATGGAGGTTACAGCTCTATTTTCCATTACGCTGTAGCTCTAGAGCACATTATATCAAATACTGCCAATGGAACTAAGGATTTTGAACAGGCTGTTGGAAAGATGTAGGTTTCATTTTATAATCTGGGATTAATATTAAGTACGAAGCGTAGTGGTTTTAAAGGGACTACACTGAATAGCTTAAGGCTCAAAACGGACAGACCAGTCCTGTAGGAAAGGTTTGTTCTAAATATATTGGGTTTGGAAGTTCCTACTCATTCATCTTTTGACTGTTCCTACTCAGATGATCAGATCAAGCAAAACATCTATTATTGTTATTGAAGAATAACATCAGGATTTGGTCCAGTTAAAGATATCTATGTGATTCTGTCACTCTTAAACAGGATAAACGATACCTTGATCTTCAAGACACCATTGATTGCAGTGGGGTTTCTTTTAAAGGAAATTGTGATTTCAAGTGACTGAGAGGCAGGCTGTGATGCATCAAGCTGTTGTGTTACCAAGTCACTTCATGAGATCACAAAAGAGTTCTTTTTAATTGAAATCAAGGAAATAATAATTAAACCCACCAGCTGCAAACACCCATCGCGATACATCACTTGAGCCCGTGAGTCCAGCTCTGCCACGGTCCTTTGGATAAGGTCATTTATGAACAAAGAATGTAATATTTTAGGAGTTCAGAAGAACACCGAGACGGTTGAATTTCTCTTGCCCCAAATGAATCCTCCTCAGGTAACCACAAGGTTACCATGAAAAAGGAATGGAGGAAGGGTTGAAGACCAAGGGGGCACAATCATTGGCAAGCGTGTAGAAGTAAGAGGTTTCCTATTGCTGCGTCTGTAGTACGAGGAGTACAATAAGAGTTACTGCAGGTAACTCTTCTAGTACTGCAGGTACTAGGTTGTGTAACTGCGTGTGTGAGGCTGCAGAAACAGATGCCATAGCAAATGCAACTCCATCCTGCATCACTTTAATGTTGGCAATTTGCACTGGAAGCCAAATCACACCATCGCAACTTGACAGGTGGCAAACTGAGGTGCAGAAAGAGGAAGCGAATTCCTCAAAATTGCTCCCTCAGTCAGTGGCAGAGGAAGGAGCTGAAGCTGTTTGCAGATTATCAGCCTGTTGTATTCTCTGCTGTGTCACAGGTTAGGGAATAATAATAATAATCACTTGTGGTGGCCCTTAATCTAGCGAGGTTTGTGTTTTGATCGAGTGAACTGCTGCGAAGATACTACATATCTAAATATTTATTAGGACGGTGGCCCATGAGGGCCTTTATCCAAAGCTCTTCAGATAAACTGAAAATCTGATTTATTCCTAAATGATGCCTTCTTTTTTTTTCTCCTTTCGCTTGACAACAGGAGGAAAACAGTGTGATTTTTGCAGGAAGCTTCCAAGGACCAGACTCAATCATTTCTCATCTGCAGCAAAGTGTCTTGCCCTGAAAGAAAAGCCATTCTCCGCAATGGGGTTATTTATAAGAGTATGACTCAGCTGGACAACAATGGCAGAATCTGTCCCCAAGAATTTTTTAATGTATGAATCTAAATATAAGTGTGGTCCTAGAAGCAAAAAATTTCTTCTCCGCAGGTTAGATTCCTTTGATCCAGGAATAAGGTGCCTTCTTTATCTGCTATATACAAGACATTTTGTCTAATAGAAAAAAAATCAAAACCTCCAAACAATGCAAGCAATTAAGTTGCTTGAAAAAAACAAAACAAAACAAAACAAAAATGTAAGATTCAGAGATTATTCACCAGCAAAACCAGCAGTACCAACGTGCAAAGAATTGGTTTAGATCACTTCTCAAAGAAAACACTTATCCTCTGGGACATTTCATGCTGAAAAATAGGAAGGAAGAGAATTTGTGATCATTTCTTCCTTTTTCTTTCAGATCAGAGGGATGTACTTTGCTTTCAAGCCACCAGAGTGTATCTTCCTCATCCTGCTGATTTGGCAGATGCTGGAATCCCTGAATCTGTTGCTTACCTTATCTGATTGTCAGATTCAACAGGCAACCGATTTGAGAATAGGTAGCCTTGATCAAAAGTAATTTAATTCTTTTCAGTTTATTGATGTTCTAATGACCCTGATTGCAATGACTCTATCTTCCCAAAAGTGTAGACGTTGGCTTTGGTAATGATTTTCCAGATTGCTGTCTGTATCAGGAACACAGCACTTGAACTTCATGTCCTTCTTTGACAGATCTTATAGCTGTACTTGGGTCTGAGAAATACGAAGAAGAATCTGAGACTTTAAGCAGGATTCCTTTCTTTCCACAGATAAAGCTGAAATGAAAAAGTGATGACTGGTAATGATTACATTTCACTGAGTTTTCCCATCCTACGGAGGTAGAAAATAAGAAGATGAAATTCAAAGCTGTAGATCATTTTTCAGGCAGGCTACTTCTTGGGCATACAGTGTCTGTGTTCCAACAGAATTCCTCTTACACGTCTGCCATGGGTGTTAATCATGACCACAAGCAGATCTCATTAATAGAGCAAGCAGTGGAAAAGGCCATAGGAGAAATGTAAGTTACAAGGCCCCTAACTTCAGAAGTAAAACCTGTAGTTACTTTGGTAATAGAGATTAACATTTCACCACTGAGCATCTTCCCTTAAGCGACCAACCATGGTCCTTAGTGAATATGTTACCAATAATTGAAGAAAATTGTCCCTGTCTCTCTGTGCCTCTCTTTTCTCCCCACAAAATGGGGGTAATACCAATTTCATGATACTCCCATGGAGCTTTGTCAGGAATCTTTTTCCTAAGCCATCTATGTTCTGAAGATCTCCAGGTGCATGCAGCAGTCTACCTTACTGGTGGACTGGGTGTTGCTTGCAAAGCCTGTTTGCAAAATTTTGGGCACCTGTGCCCACTTCAGCTTTTGAGAAAGGCTGGAGGGGTTTCCTGTATAGAAATAGCTGTGCTTATAGCCCATTTCTTGGGCTCTTCACACTTGTGCCACTAGATGCTGTGTGCCCCTCACAGAAGAGCATCTCTTCCCACTCACTCTCTGGGCTACACAACACAGCATCCCTGGCTGCGCAGAACCACTAGCAGCAGCTCTGTGCTGGCAGTCTCAGAGGAGTAATTGTGGAAAATAATTGTTCCTGCTGATTGCTGGGGAACAACAAGCCCGTATGAAGCCTCATGGAGATGGCACAAACCACATCTTGGTTTGGTTGGAGGCAGCCAACTGCAGTGGGGTTGTGCCTGCGTGTGATCTGTGTGTTCTCCTGACTCTGCCACACGCTATGGACCCTGGATGGTAAGGGACAGATCCTACCATACCTGGTGGTCAAAAGAAACGTGGGCTTTTCCAGGTCCCAAGGAGGCAGGAGGGAGTGGAGGCTCTCCCTAGAGGAGGGTAGTTAAACCTTGCAGGGCCTCTCGTCCACTCATCAACCACCACCCTCCGCAGCGAGCTTGGGTTACACACGGCATAAGGATTCTTGGATGTGTGCTGAGATCAGGATGGAGTGCAGCAGGAAGCAATTCTCCCTTACCCACTCTTTCTGCCCGGACTGGAGAGAATACAGAGCTGAGATTTTTAAATTTAAGCTATTTGAAGTGTACCGTGGTTCTTCCATCAATGAAATAGAAGCGTGGGGAATGTTTGCCAGGCCAGGCACCAACTTGTGGTCTTGTTCCTGCTGCAGGAGCTGCCAGCCATCGTTTTCCATGGACTGCTTGGTGCTTTGCTTTCCTGGGCTCCATTAACGAGGCAGTTCTTGCTGCAGTGCCTGAATATTTAGACACTTGCATTATAATTTGGCCATGGTGGACTTCCCTGTGCTGCTTATTCCACTGCCAAAATATGCATAGCTTAGCCAAGTCTTGTGTTTTCCCAACCTAATCACTTATTTTCCCTATTTGAAATTTTAAGAAAACACTTAACTGTTGGACACCTTTCTTAAAACAAGATCTTAACATTTTATACAGCCCAATTTTAGGAATGCCTTCCTCCTATTTTCTGCACGTGGTCGTGGGGCTGATTTAATCTTTGGTAAACTATGAATCTAAGCAGTCTACGTGGGGATAAGCATGGTTCCTTATTTCCAGCCAACCTGCTGCTGGGCTCTGCATTAGTCCCTCCATATTTTTGCAGTAAATGAATTAATGCAGGGCAGAAGCTAAGCAGTATTTGTGGGCTTCCTCCATTTTAAGTATGAAATCCTGGACTGTCACAATTCCTGCTCTCTTCCTTTGGCATTTTCCAGTAAAACAAAATACCAAGCCGAAGCTCAAGAACTGGTGAACAACTTGGTGCAAATTGCTTTCAGCATTCAGTCCCCAAGATAGTCAATCAACATGGAGGACTCTCTGTACGTTGTTGACTTCTTCTTTCCAGTTTGTATTTTCCTTTAAAGAAAAGGACATTGTGCTTTTGTGAAACTCAGCTCCCACAAAAGGATGCCTTGTGTCTGCACAGCTCCAGCGCCAGCGATACGTAACACTAATAACAATGAGGAGCTCGTGCTGAGGACAAGCCTCTGTTTGCTCACCCAGAGATATGTGTATCCATTTTTTTCTAGTTCTGATCAGCTGGAAAGACAGTGGCAGCCTATAGAAGTAGAGGTCTGATGCATCACTCGTTACACGGAGACTAATATGGCTTTATATCTCATTTTGGCTACAGAGGAAGTCCTGAGGCCATGAGGGATTAGCAGAAAAGGAGCAGTATGGAAATGTGTATGGAGGGGGAAGGGGAATGAACAGCTGGAGAGCACTCAGTGCTGGTACTCGATAGGGGAAAGCAGAGATCTCATCTTAAGTGCCACGGTCTCATCGTAAGCACATTGATCTCATCAGGTCGTGTAAAGAGAACAGGGATTGTTAGTTGTGGAGCAACACCAGTTGTGGATTTTACATCCCATAATGACCAGCATGGTTTTGATTCGCTTGCCGTGTGGTGTACCTGGCTGCAATACCTTCGAAATTATTTATGCACTAGTTTTCTCAAAGCCAGCAGAAGGCCACATTTCATAATTAATTAGTTTTTTTATATTGTAGCAGCATATGAGAAGTGCTTTAATTAGCCTACCACTTTCCTGGAGGGGTAAGGTTTTTTCCTACTACTTATTCACACATATATTCTTCTAAGTAGAGGAAAATTGTCTTAAAATATTAAGAACTGTTATTGGCTAAACAAGTTCTCTAAGAGAGAAATTAATTACTTAGTTGCCTTGTTCTTGAAATTCTTTTCAAGTGGATGACCTTGTCACAAGTTAATAACCAGAAATGTGTATCAATATGGGAAGCATGTATGCAAATTTAGCAGCTGAAAGAAAGCTTCAATAGGGATAGTTAATTATATCATTAAAAAGTGCCATTTTACTTTCTCTCTGTCATTTCATGTATAATCCCAAATCTGTTCTCCCTCTTGCTTTCCACGTTCCTTTGTCTCAGAGAAGTTATCAGCTTTGTTTCACTATTCTCACGTCTCTGACCCATCTGTTAGATGTTCCTTCTTCCCATATTTCCTTCTATGGATTTTTCTTTTTCATCTTTAGCTATCATATGAAACCCTTATCTTTAGCCCCCATATGAAACCCTTCTCTTTAGCCCCGCTGAAGTCTGAGATACCTTACGCTCTTCCCTAGCTCCTGAAAATAAGCCTTTCCTTGTTCTTCTCATGTCTCACCTTGAAATTTGTTTGGAACCTAATGTTTTCATTCAGGTATAAAAAGTATAAGAAGACAGGGTATAAAAAGACACTCTGTTTACTGGGGAAGCCACATGTCTCACCTTGAAATTTGTTTGGAACCTGACGTTTTCATTCAGGGTATAAAAAGACACTCCGTTTACTGGGGAAGCCGCAAGGACACCCAAAAGCTTTGTTGAGGAAAGGTGATGGGAAGTGTTAATAAGAAGGAAAAACACAAAGACAGAGAGGGAGGGGAGAAGGGAAATCCTCTCTGTTTGGAGACGTGAGGTTAGGCTCAGATGGAGAATCACTCCAGGACTTGCTCTCCCAGATGTTGTGTGTGTCCAACCCCAGCTGCATTCCTGGAGCGCTCCGTCTCTCAAGCTCAGGTTTTCACTCTCTTCTACTTAATAATTTAGGAAGACTGAGCAACTACTGGCTAAATTATTGAAGGTGTAATTAAGCTGGCAAGAGTTGAGGGGAGAATGTGAGTGTTTTCTTAGCAAAAAAAATAATGTTTCACTATGAAAGGAGATGTCAGAGCTAAATTCAGTCACTACCTAGAACCTACTCCCAATGCCCCCGTTAAATAGCTGATGTCTTCAGCAAAACCACCCAGCTGTTTGGAAGGTGATTGACTTCTGGCAGTCCAGGGATATAAAAAGCTCTCATCTTCCACTTCTTTATCTTCTGTAGCAGCAGTGATGAGCTCCTGCTTAAGGGCAAGATGGTGCCCCTACGTACAGCTCTGAGTAAATATTGAGCTATTGTATGCAAAAAATTAGCAGCCTCTTTACTGCAAAGAGCAATATAGATAGTGAAACTGCTTCCTAGTTGCCTGGAGTTCCTCTAAGATAAAGATAAGGAGCTCACAGTTTTGTCCTATGTGTAACAGTGTTCTTCAGGGTTGTGACTTTAATTGTGACAAAGATAGAATGCAGCTCGGTAAGATTAGGCTTGATAATGAAGCAAAGGTTATTCTAGGTGGGCTTCCTTTTTGAAAGACTTTGGCTAATGTTGACTGTTTTGCTGTAGCCTAAGAAGGGGCATAATCCAGGTGTGGAAATCAGGTTTGACAGGATTTTATTTAGTCTAGTAAATGCTTGCTATAATCCTGGGATTTGTTGTGACGAAGTTGTGATGGGTGTCTCTATCATTCAAGTTATTCCAGCTCTGATGGGACAAAAACTTAAACTAAAAATAGCATCTTTTCCTGCTTTGCCTCCTCAAATTGGAGTTTATGACTCTAGTTAACAGGAAATAGCATTTCCCAGGGAATTACTTTCTTTTTTTCCCTATGTCATATTTTGCTGCTTATCTGGTTTTGGTTGGATCTTTTTGGTTTTGCCATTTTTTTTCCTTTGGAGAGGAAGACAAGGTACTGTTGGTATCACCTTCCTTTCACAAAACATTGAATCAGAGAAGCAGAACGAAGACCATCCCTTCTGCTTCTGTTTGCTCCAGAATAGAAGTAGCCTTCTCTCTGTCAGTGTGTTTGAAGCAGATTCCAAGTAGCATTTGATGTCATATCATCGTGTGGCTGGTCCAAGTCACAATCTAGGTCCTCGTTTTAATAGCCAAAGAAACCTCTAAGTTGGGCAGAACCCATGAGGAAACATGTAGTCACAGGAGGAAAGCAGAAGTGAAAAGGTGTGGAGAAGTTGAGAGAGCTGAACGAAGTGAAATACTATGGAATTTTAAAAAACAGAGTCTAAGCACATTAAACTAAAGAGAAATGCATTTTTCATAGGCATAGGCTCCTTTGAAAATTGCACTTTTTGAAAATTTCAACTCCAGTTGCCTATTTTGGGTTTTTCTTTGTTCTGACTTAACTTTTTTTTGAACAGTTAACTACAACTGAGCATCAGACAGATTGTTTATGTCCAGTCCAGATCCTCTTGGGAAAGTGGTTAAATCAATTTATTAAGCAATTATTCATCCCGTGGCCTAAGATATGCCAGTAATACAGTTTGATAACGAAAAAATGAGTGTTGCCAGAGACAGTTAAAAGGCAAGTGAAATATGGTTTATTTTGTGATTGTGTGTGTTGGTAAGGAATGGGACAGGTGACATAAGGAGAAGCTAAGCATCCCCCCACACCCAAGGTATATACAAACCACCATCATATTGTCTATATTAGCAAGGGTTCTGGAAGTTCTTTAAACAATGTAGAAATGTTAAACTCATATGAAGATTCCTTAGATCGTTTCTGACTAATTGGCAGAGCTAAAATTGCCTCTGCAGAGGAAATCTGATCCGCAGGAGTCTTGACAGCAAACATTCTCTGTGCTTCAGGCAATTATACAGGTTTCCCAAATAAATGATACGATTTCCTCCACTGTCTCTTCCAAAAGTGTCCTTCCCTGCTTCTTTTGGGATGAGCTTATGGTCTTTACCTCTCCTGCTTGAGATAAAACAGAGGCAAGTTGTGTTTACACGGGGCATTGTACTGTGTTATATTTCAGCGAGTTACTGTACTACTGACCTTCCCCTCAAAACCAGACCAGACTCAGCTTCTTCAGCACAATCATGTGTGAGTCTGTACCGAGCCAGCTGCCAGATATATTGCAGGTCACAAAGGCTGCCAGAAAGCAGGCACTGGGAAGAAGAAAACTTGTGTTGGACCATGAAGAATGGGTAAGCCACAAAAAGATGCTGAACGGGACGGGGAGAATGAACACAGAGGAGCTGAAGGCAGATGCTGATAGACACCCAAGTCACTTCCCACTGAGCTGAACTCACAACCAGCAGCTTTACTGGTGTGTGCTGGTGAAGGCTGGGAAGGTTCCTTTCTATTCTCATCGAGGCTGGGATGCAGGCACCTCAAGCGTGGTTGCCAAACTGCACACTGGCAGATTTTGCAGGAGACCCGCAGCATTTTGAGGGAAACATCTACAAGAAGCAGCAGCTCTCCCTGAGAGACAAACTGGGCAGAAGGGAGAGGTGCTGTTCTCCACAGGGGCACACCACACCAGCAGCACGTCTCCCACTGAGCTTTTGTCAGCGTGCTAATTTGGGGAAGAAAGATACGGTCTGGCACACCAGCCTTGCAAGCTGCTCAACGCTTGATGAAACTGTTGCCAGCTGTAATGAGCAAAGCTTCAGAGCCTTTTCCTTTTATCCAGGTTGCAACAATCCGGCAGTCACAGCTCCAGATCACATTGTGCCTCTTCTCATCTCCTGTGCTGTGTCTCTAAGACAGAGAATTCTGTCTATCTCAAAGTCTGCCAGCAGGCCTCCAGCTGCTTGCTCTTCTCGCAGACACTTATGCAGACACTTGCTAGGTTTTCAGCTTTGGTTGTCTTCTGTCTCTTAGCCCAATTGCACTTTTGGTAGAAAAAGCTAATAATAACCCTATGTGATTTTGTAGATTATTCTGCTTGATGCCAGCTTTTGTCTCCCATCTCTCCCAGTATCTCCTCAGTGCTGCTTTTGCATTCTGCAGGCCATGGAGTGAGTAAGATGTGGTGTGGATGACCACCTCAGATGCAAGAGGAGAAGTCCCTTGACTGGCCCCAAAGGCTTGAGAGAGGTCCGTTCTAGTGACCTGTTAGAAAACAAACAAGAAAGCATGTTTAGATAAGTGGGTACTTTTAACCTGAAGCTACAAACTAATGTCTGAGGGTTTGGGGATACTCTCCCTCCCTCAGGGAAAAAAAGAGACAGAAACAGATCCCACAGCCCATGTGAAATTTCACATCTACTAGAAACCAGTTGCTCAGGTCAAAGATAATAACATCCACTTTAAAATTATTCTCTCCTTGGATGAGGAAAGAAAGCAGACACTTTTAATTTGATTTCAGATATCCAGGGTGGTCTTTCTGCTGGATCCATTTTGTGGTTTCTTACAAAAATGCTAATTTAAACCCAAACTTTATTTTCCTAGAGCAAATAATCCAAAAGAAAACATTTGCCTCTTCTCCCTCTCCCTCTTTTCTTACCCTGCTCAGTGAAGATGTATAATGACTGAGAGTATAGACTATATCCCTTCCTCTGTGCTCCCCTCATTCTTGCAGTAATATATTCAAGTTTTAGATCTCTGCTGAGGTTTCGTTCTATTTTTAAAAAATGGGAAAAAGAGAAAAAAAAAAAAAGTAGCTTCCAGCCAGCCCTCTTTCAATACACCAAGGTAGAGCTCTTATCTCTTATCCAGATTCAGTGAACTTTTCCCACAGGTGCCAGCATCATGAAAACTCAGAAATGCAAAATCAAAACAACTGAGCCAGTGACTTGTATAGCTTGCATGAAAAATTGACCTTTTTTGGAAGAAGGGTAGAGGAGTTGGGGGGAGATAGAAGCTGGGGGACAAAAAAAAGAAAAAGACATCCTTGCTCTTAGAAGAGTTTGTTGTCAGATTTTCAGATGTGCAAAGACATGGAAATCATGTGGTTGTCGGAATCTCTGGTTTAATAATTTATGGTCCTGTGTTCTGTGTTAGGAAAGCAAAAGCATTTTTAGGAGGCAAAGCAGAATAATGTGTGTGTATCTGGTAATTATGAGGTCTTCTATACCGCCATTTTGCATGCGTTCCAGGAGAGCATACAGTGGTGGTGCGGGCTTGTCCCTCAAAGTCCTGGTAACAGTCTTCAACTTGGGTTTGAGGCAGTGCCTTGAGGGGTGAGAAGCAAGTTCATCTTCACGGCAGTAGCCTCTGCTCTGAGGCAGCCAACAGAAGCACTAGTTAGTGTCATTTGGGTTATAACGATAGATCTAATTAGAAATAAATAGAGACCACTGCTTCTTCGCAGCGTACCCTCCACTTCAAGTGGTTGACTTGTTGCCCAAACAGCTGGGTGCATTCGTGGTGACTTCCAAGAGAGGCAAACAGATGGACGGCAGTGTGCATGCCACTGCCATGGAGGGAAATTCCCTTCTGAACTCAGGAAGCTGTGGGCGTCCATCAAGAAGACTGCATTATGTTTGTTTATAGAGCTTCCAAAGTATTAAGATTAATCCGAGAAGTGACCTGCTTATCAAGAATGCTGCACAGGAAGGGGGCCAGGTGAAGCCAAAATGCTGAAATCCCAGATTTGAGTTCCTACAGAGTTTCTACAACTGCTTGAAAATGGTGTGTGGCAGTCTAGATGGGAAATCCATGGGGTTTAGCTTTTTTTTAATAGCCAGACTTCAAACTCAAAACACCTTGAACTAATTAACTATATGGATATATGTTACCGTATCAAGAATAGCGTGGCCAGCAGGAGTAGGGAAGTCATCGTGCCTCTGTCCTGGGCACTGGTGAGGCCCCACCTCGAGTACTGTGTTCAGTTTTGGGCCCCTCACTACAGGAAAGACACTGAAGTGCTGGAGCGTGTCCAGAGGAGAGCCACCAAGCTGGGGAGGGGTCTGGAGAACAAGTCCTACGAGGAGAGGCTGAGGGAACTGGGCATGTTTAGTTTGGAGAAGAGGAGGCTGAGGGGAGCCCTCATTGCCCTCTACAACTCCCTGAAAGGAGGGTGTAGAGAGGTGGGGGTTGCCCGCTTCTCCCAAAGGACCAATGACAGGAGCAGAGGAAATGGTCTGAAGTTGGGGCAGGGGAGATTTAGATTAGATATTAGAAAGAATGACTTTGCTGAGAGGGTGGTCAGGCCCTGGAACAGCCTGCCCAGGGAGGTGGTGGAGTCGCCATCCCTGGAGGTATTTAAGAAACGTATAGACATGGCTCTTCAGGGCATGCTCTGGTGCCCAAGGTTATTGGTTTATGGTGAGGTGTTGAGTGTGGGGTTTAGTTGGTGGGTGCGGTGTTTTTGGTGGGCATTTGGTGTGGTGTGTTTTGTATTTGTTTAGTGTTTGTTTTTTTGTTTTGTTTGTTTTGTGGTTTTTTGTTTGTTTGTTTGTTTTTTTGTGGTTGGACTCGATGATCGCAGAGGTCCCTTCCAACCACTAAGATTCTGTGATTCTGTGATTCTGTGATATTAAACTTTTGAAGATTATGTGTTTACATGTGTTGAAGCTAAACAGAACGGGGCCTCAGGACACCTATAATTTCAGATTTCTACAATAGCATTATTTGAAATAAAAATGCAGATGATTCCTGAGACCCAGAAGCGTTCACTGCTGCCTGAAAACAGTGTTGTAAAAGGGCGTAAAGCAGCAGGGCATTAGTAAGCCTGGCTCCCCTAAAAAGGTCTGAACTGACACGTGTTACCTTCTTTTGGATTTGCATATTTTTGTGGGGTGCTCCTGATTTTTGTCTTGCTCTTTCATTTTTTTAAAAGGTTGGTGAAGAATGGCACAGAAGTCAAACTCAGTTGTTAGTCTCTAGTCAGCTGGGAGAGACAGGGGAAGCTGCTGAGATAGGACTTTGCATTTGGGGTTCAGCCTGGAGAAGAGAAAGCTCTGGGGAGCCCTTATTGGAGACTTTCAATAAATAACACAGGCTTATAAGAAGGATGGAGAGAGACTTTTTACCAAGGCCTGTAGTGACAGGGGGGGCAATGGTTTTAAACTGAAAGAGGGGAGATTTAGGTTAGACATAATGAAGAAATTCTTTGCTGTGAGGGTGGTGAGGCACTGGAACAGGTTGCCCAGAGAAGCTGTGGCTGCCCCATCCCTGGAGGGGGTCAAGGCCAGGCTGGATGGGGCTTGGAGCAACCTGGTCTGGTGGGAGGTGTCCCTGGCCATGGCAGGGGGTCGGCCTAGATCCTTAAAGGGCCCTTCCAACCCAAACCATTCTATGATGCTGAAATTTTGCTCCCTCTCCTGTGGGGACTTGAGGGCATTTTCCTGTGCAGATGAATAACATATCATGTGAAATGTTCCAGTATGTGCTTACTGGAAATAATAGGTTGGAAGGCCCTGCTCTCTGAGCCCCAGGAGCTGTTTTGCACAGGCTCCCTGATGCTAAAGGAAATGTAAATTTGGTGGGTTGCAGCTGCCTAAGGACTCCTCCAGCTGAGGGGAATCCTCATATAGTATGTGTTACAGCAGCTGTAGTGACTCCTTTGCCAGTGCTGTGCCGGGTTGCTGGATGGCATATGTTCCAAATAGCCTGAAAAAACCTCAGAAAGAAAAAAAAATGAACAGTGAGATTGAGAGAGACTCTGTTACATTCTCTAGGTTTGGTGTGGGGATCTAGGGCTGTGCCATGCACCTGAACAGTCCTGGCTTTGACGTGATGCTCCCTGGTGGTCCCTAGCCTTCAGCTTTCCAGCAGTGCAGGTGAGGGGACTTGCTGGCATGTCAGATGGCTTTTCTAGAGGAGGTTACAGCTCCTGCAGCACCTGAGGGAGGACAAATGCCCCCAGGTCCTAGCTGGCCCTTGGGGCCATCCTGCTGAGCAGCAGCCAGGCTCACCCGGAGACTGCACCAACATCAGGCACTGGTTTCCACGGTGCATGAAGCAAATAGAAATGATCGCTGTTTGGAAAAAGTGTCCTGCAGAAAACAATTTACCCAATCATTCTTAACATCCCAATCTCGGAAGCCAGTCTTTGCTGGAATGAAGAAAGAGGCATTCATTTAATAAATTATGAGGAGCAGCCTGACTCAACGCGCAGCTTCTTAATAGTACTTGGCAGCGCTGCTGGTTGTGATGATCTCCTTAATGCATTTGCTACTGAATAAGTAATAGATTTTCCCGATGCGATTGCACATTCTGCTCAACTCATTTTTCTTGAATATTCAGGCGTTCGCTTTCAGATAGGAGGGTTATTTTTGTTGAAATGATCCATCTCGTAGCCTAGCGTTCTTTTTCGGTTTCTACTAATTACCGTGGTGTTACTTGTTTGCAAGAGGAAAATTTAGTCCCCGTTCCCGAGAAGCATCTGCGTAACGTTAAGCACAAGCAAAGTCACATTGATCTTTACAGATATTTGTGTATGTTGAAGGGATATGCTGGATCCTTGCACGTTAGGCATGCTAATTTAAGAGGTTCCTTTTTTATTATTCTTGGAATTGTGTTTTTATGTGGAGCCAGTTCTGCTTGAGTGTGTGTCGTAGAGGAAATTTCGGTCCTTGTGCAAATTAGGATTGCAGCATCTGTTTTCTTTTGTTTGCTGTAAACAACTAGCTCCACTTGAGCATAAGTCAGGACTCTTCTCCCTGAGTAAGCTTCACCCCAGTAGCTGGCCAGAGGAGCATCCTGCATTGCATCTTCTGCTTACAGGTTGTCATCTAGTGCACTCACTTACAGTAGACCTCAGTTCAAAAGCTTCCTCTGTCTAAAAAGCTTGACCTGTATCTCCCAAAGCCCAAGCCTCTGCGTTAATTCCTGGAGCTTTCCAGGCAAACGTCCTAAGTCCCTGAGCAGAAGGAGGTGGTGGTGTCCTCTGCAGGCCTCCTTGGCAGCACAGGGGCTTTGGTGCATGGAGAGCCCACCCTCTGGTTCGAGCCTGGCAGATGAAATCATCAGATTAACAGTATTTTGAGGCTCATGATGTGGCCCAGGTGTGTACTAGAATACCTAGAAACTCAGTGCTGTTGGCTTTCAGACAGTGGTGTAAACACTTGAGCAGTGCCTGTTGCGTGAAGACCTCCCAGCCATTGCTGAAGACAGTCTTGGAAGCAGCCTGGCCATGTTACTGTGGCATTTCACTCTGTTTCTTTATGGCCACCTGGAAAAGCATCATGTATTGGCTTGGGGTCCCCACACTTTGCTCTGCATCTTCCATTTCCAAGCTTACAGTGCTTACAAACAGCTATTATAAATAGCACAGGCATTGCTCTAGCATACCATTACACACCTACAGGGTCAGTTGTCACTTGAGGGTTGGCTGTGTGAAAGTCAGTGGCATCTCAGCAGTGTATCTAAGCATCCAAAGCCCCTTTTGGAAAGGCAGTTTTCCTGCTTCTAAACACCTTTCATTCATTCTTTCAATATGCAGGAGAGCTCTTCAGGTGAGAAATACAGTTATTTGCACTCTACAAGCGAGAAGTTTAGTGGCTGCCAAAGTCAGGTTTAAGAATGGGGGAAGTTTCAGTCCCTCGTGTAAAACCCCAGACAAAACTACTCCCTTTGATTCTGGGCTCTTGTATTGCTCTTTTATGTTGGGGCTGACTGATGCCTACAAGGGAATGCATTCAGCTAACTCGGCCTCTAAGAGCTAGCGAGGGAGATGCTCACATTCTGTATGTATATTCTGTGCATCCCGCTTGCCTGCTGATGAATTATTTAAATCTCTGCTATTTATGGAAGCTGTCAGAATGCTTTGCTCTGCTGCTTTGACAGGAGAAGCAAAGGAATCTGAGTCAAGTGACCAGCTAAGAGTTAAAATTTATTATTAATAGTCACATTGCACTCAGTTGGGTTTTTCTCGGTATTTGGCAGTCCTTGGAGGTATTACCTGTTACTATAAATAAAACACATGCTGCCAGGATAACTATTCTTCTTCATTTGTCTGGCAAAATGAGCCATTTTTTATTTTACTTTTCAAATCTGTATTATTAAGGCTTGTGTGTGTATTTGGGCTCTCAGCACAGACAGCTTTTACACTAGTCTCATGTTGCTGTTCCTCCATGTGGTATTTGTACTCAGAGATGGATTTCACATCATAGTAATGCTGAAAGCTCCCCCGCACCGTAGAGAAATGAAGACTGGGTTGCTACTGAGCTGGCAGGCAGACCTGGTGCTGCTCAGAAGCTAGTGAGCACAGGAGGGTTGGGAAATGGTTATTTTGGTGACTCTGGATCCCCCTGTGCCAACCCGTCTCCAAGTCCTGAAGCCACCATCTGTGACAGAGGTTGGCTTAGGGTTGACGTGGAGGCTTACCCTTCAAGCACTCCTGCAACCACGCAGCCACACAACCCTGCAGAGGAACAGATCCGGCCAAAAAACATTCAGGGAAGGGGAAAAAAACATAACAAGAGGTTTCTTGTTACTGCCAGCACAAGGGTGTGCGCAGGAAAACATGGTAGGGGAGAGGATAAAACTACTTCTTTTGGTGGTGGCAGGCTGCATCAAGTGAGTTTGTGGAACTGACCAACTGAGAGACAATATAGTTGTTTTTATGTTGTCCCCATATAGCTTAAAAGTGGTCCTGTAGGTAAAAATATGCTTACATGTTTGCCTTTTTATTAATAAAAGCATATACGCCATTGAAATCCAACATCAATAATGCATCTGGAAATACCATAGAGAGGAGAATGTCTGTCTCTCTCTATAGATATCAGTATCTGTATATCCATGTACATCACTTAATGTGTGCAGTAATCGTCAAGTAGTCTTGCTGAAGGATTAGAAAGTGTTTTGCAAAGATTAATCAATTAGTTTCTGTGAGTATTCAGGATCTTCAGTTTTACAGAGAGGTCAGCTGAGCACGGGGAGAGAGTGTTTAAGAGTCTCACCGAGAGGCTACTGAGTCAAAGAAAAGTCATCCACTAACTTCCCTGGACTTGCTTGAGGCCAAATTATGAGTCAATAGCAGGGCAAAGGACTGACTGAAGTGTCCAGATTTCCTATTTCTATTTTCTAGTCCCCAGGCACCTCCCTTCTGTGTGTGCCATTTGTAGAATGATGGTATCACAGTGACTGTTACTTCTGATGAAGGTCATTTTAGCTTCTTAAAGTAAGCCCCCC
>NW_015091197.1:49617-50546 GCF_001431845.1 Calidris pugnax | reverse complement strand
TCTTAACAATAATAACTTCTCCCCGGGATGAAGTTCGGACTGAGGATGGTTACAACAACCTTAAATTAGCAGTTAAAGAATGCCAAAAAAGCACTTTTGTGGTTTTGCATTATGTGCTTAGCACTTCTCTCAAATAACATGAAGTGGCTTGGGAAGTGTAATTGATAGCATGAACTCAGCTCTTCTAGGATTGCAGTAATAGGGTCTGTGAGGGAATCAAGGAGGAATATTTCCTGCTGGGAAAACACCCCTGAACATGAGGCAAAGGTGCTCGAGGACCACAGTGTAGCCCTCCCTGGGGCACCATGAAGGAACCGCTGGAGCGCGTTGGTGACGGTCCCTGTTAGAACTTTCCACCCTAGTTGTGGTGTTTGCTGTGGTGGTTGTGTGAGAGCAGTGGACTCAAGTTACTGGCTCCCACACGTGTGTTTGAAGAGGGTGAGTGCAGGCGTCAGGACTGCAGTATGTGCGGAAGGGACGGAGCCATCACAGCGGTGCTCAGGGTCACCAGGGTGCAAAGCTCATCATGGAACACTTGTGTGCCTCAGTGTCCCCTGTCGTGCAATTGCGTATGAATTGCGTGTGGCCAGGAGGTGGAGGGAGGTCATTCTCCCCCTCTGCTCTGCACTGGGGAGGCCACCACTGGAATCCTGCCTCCAGTTCTGGGCTCCCCAGTTCACAGAATCACAGAATCTTCTAGGTTGGAAGGGACCTCAAAGATCATCTTGTCCAACCGTCAACCTAACTGACAAAAATAGACACCCACACAACAAACAAGAAGCATCATCACTAAACCAGACCTCCCAGCACTACATCAACCTGTCTTTTGAACACCTCCAGGGATGGTGCCTCAACCACCTCCCTGGGCAGCCCATTCCAATGGCTGAGAACCCTTTCGGTGAAAAAATTTTTCCTAATACCCAGCCTGA